>NC_045806.1:63019657-63140279 GCF_009873245.2 Balaenoptera musculus | reverse complement strand
CACTGAGGACTAAATAATTTTCAATCTGTCTCTTTCACATATAAGTTATTTTTCCATTTTAGTTCGAGATAAATGCAGACAAAATGGGTAGACTGATGCCATAGACGTCACAAGCCAGGGGATTTTGCACTTGGCAAAACAGCTACAAATCCATATGCCTACTTTGTACCTTTCTTCCCTGCCTTTGTACACCTAAAGCATAGCTGTAGTTCTACTACAAGGACCTAGGTGAAGGATTCTGAGAGGTTGGTGGAGGGAGGATGGAAAAGACAAGTGAGGAAAGAAACAAGTAAAGCAGAATTCAGGTAGCAAGATGAAATGCAGTATTAGAAGGGAAAAGAAGAGGAAACTTTTCTCTTTCATGTTGAATACTTCTCTGGCACTAGTTTTTTTTTTGTTTTTTTGTTTTAACATCTTTATTGGAGCATAATTGCTTTACAATGGCATGTTAGTTTCCACTTTATAACAAAGTGAATCAGTTATACATATACATATGTTCCCACATCTCTTCCCTCTTGCGTCTCCCTCCCTCCCACCCTCTCTATCCCACCCCTCTAGGTGGTCACAAAGCACCGAGCTGATTTCCCTGTGCTATGCAGCTGCTTCCCACTAGCTATCTATTTTACATTTGGTAGTGTATATATGTCCATGCCACTCTCTCACTTTGTCACAGCTTACCCTTCACCTTCCCCATATCCTCAAGTCCATTCTCTAGTAGGTCTGTGTCTTTTTTCCCGTCTTGCCCCTAGGTTCTTCATGACCTTTTTTTTGTTTTCTTAGATTCCATATATATGTGTTAGCATACAGTATTTGTTTTTCTCTTTCTGACTTACTTCACTCTGTATGACAGACTCTAGGTCCATCCACCTCACTACAAATAACTCAATTTCATTTCTTTTTATGGCTGAGTAATATTCCATTGTATATATGTGTCAGGCACTAGTTTTATCTTTTTGTGATGTTCTCATTTTTAGGAAAGGAATTAAATGGGAGAAAACTTTATTCCTCCCTCTACCTACAGAGAAGAAGTTTTCTATTATAGGGAATTCCCTGGAGGTCAAGTGGTTAAGACTCAGCACTTTCACTGCCATGGCCTGGGTTCCATCCCTGGTCAGGGAACTAAGATTCTGCAAGCTGCATGATGTGGCAAAAAAAAAAAAGAAGAAGAAAAAGTTTTCTAATATAGCTTTTTCACTCAAAAATGGAGTCCCTTGCTTTCAAAAATGACCAATTTGTCTCTCCTGTAATTTTTTCCAGTTTTATTGAGGTATGATTGATGAATAAACATTGTATATATTTTGGTTGTACAATGTGATGCTTTTCTAAGGTGTACAACATGATGATTTAATATACATATACATTGTTAAATGTTTACCACATTCAAGTTAATTAACACATCCATTACCACACATGGTTACCTTTGTTTAACATCACTAATCATCAGGGAAATGCAAATCAAAACCACAATGTGATACCACCTCACACGTGTTAGAATGACTATTATCAAAAAGACAAAAGATAACATATTCTGGTGAGGATGTGAAGAAAAGGTAATCCTTGTACACTGTTGGGAATGTGAATTGGCACACCCATAATGGAAAACAGTATAAACGTTTCTTTCCTGTCATTTAACTATTTATTGGTAGTCACAACACAGAAGTACACTAATACCAGTTCTCACAAGGGGCAATGATGATTTCCCTGGGTGACTCCTATTTATCCAGCAGTCCAGACTCCACTCTGCCATTGTAGGACATAGGCGTGCCTGCAAAATGGCTCTTTAGACATTTTCTCCCTGAGTGGTGTATTTATAACAGCCTGTTCTCAGCTTCAAGTGTGCTGATCTTAATTTCTCAAATACACAGAAACCATGCTCTACCAGTTACGTGGCCTCAGACAAATCATTTCCCCTCTCTGGGCCTCAGAACTTCCATCTATAAAATGAAATGTTTAGACTAGATGAACACTAAGGTACCTTTAATTTCTATCAATCCTTCAGTCAATGGTGTTTGTTGGTATCAACTTTCTCCTTCTCTCTCTCTCTCTCACTCACACACACACACACACACCCCAATCCTATTCTTTTATAAAGCTGACACAACATGGTAACAAGGAAAGAACAGCAGATTTGTCCTCAGAAGAGCTCAGTTCCTATTCTAGCTCTGCTATCAAGTAACCTTGGAACGATGACATCATATCATATATCTGTATTCAATTTTTCAATCTGTAAAAGAGAGATTTCAGCTAAGTAGATTTCTAAAGTTATAATACTTCCCTTCTAGCTCTGAGGATCCTACGTCTCAAAAGTGCAGCACTTTGCAAGCGTCCTTCTGAAGTTCTTAGCTTGTTTATTGGAAAAACTATTTTCTTGGTTACCCAGGCTCTCTCCAATCAATAACTAAGTCTTCCCAAATATCTCTTGCAAACATCTCCTTCTCTCTATTCTCACATTTACTATCCAGCTTGAGTTCGTCCTTTGCACTGTTGCCAGAGTTATCTTTCTGGAGGACATCTTGGAACATGTTATTCTACTGCTCAAAATCCTTCAATGGCTCCCCATTGCCTCTAATAAAATGATTGCCTCTAATGCAATGATGTTCCCTCTGTCAACCAACATTCTCCCTATAGCAACACTTTTTGCTTGCTGGATTCTATGCATCTTTTAAGATTCAGCTCACATTCTTATTGCCTCCATGAAGCTTTCTCTGATTTCCCAAATATATAAAATATCTTCTGATGCTTTAATCCCACAGTTCTGCTTCTGAATCTCTTTAATGGTACTCATTATAGTCTACTATGTATCAACTCATTGATGCATATTATACTGTCCCTCACTGGACTGCAATTTCGTTGAGACCAGGGTCCATGTTTTAGTCACTCCTGTTACTACTCTTACCTTCAGCACAGCATAGCTTGACACAGGGTCCTGCTGCTCTGCACATAATAAGCACACAAAGAAATTTAAAAGTCATGTAACTGACTCCAAACAAAGAACAGAGACAGTTTGAGTACAAATCTGTCCACCAGACCTGTCACAGAGTGGATGAATTATCCCAGCACTCAGAGGAGAGAAAATTCAGACATGCCAAGTCTATACGAAATCCAAGACCTGCACTGTGGGGTACTAAAAAGTAAGCTAATGTACTGAGACCTCATGGGCAAGGAACTTTACAAATTCACAAGTCACCCAAGAAGTGAATAACAAAAGTGGAAAGTGAGTTTCATTCCCATCAAAATAAAGTAAGATGTCTCCTGACAGTTACCTTCTGAATGGTAAAGTCCAGAAGCAATGTCAATCATTTAATTAAACCTGAAGCAAAACTGAACAATAAGCAATCAAGAACATAGATACTAACCAAAAACTCATAGCACCAGACTGACTTAATCATTTTACATTGGAACAAATTAAAATCACTATAAAATGAAGGCCCTCATCAGGCATCCTTGATTTTAGGAAAAGCAGTCAACATGTGCTTACTTGGTTGTTGGTTGGGACACAGTTGGCCTCAGGGCTGATTTGCATGCATAGAGGAATGAGAAGGGATGTTCCGATGATGGTTTCAGGAAGCACAGGGTCGAATATTTGTCAGGGATCATTGCCCACTTGTAAAGAAATATATAAATATTTAGTGCACAAAAGAATTTCTCCAAATCCCAATATGGCCACATTAGTTGAGGGTAACAGCAAATAAAGCCATTCAAAGGCCACTGCTGCCTGGGGCCAGAACTGTGGAGTTGAGTGAATTAGTATTCATTGGCCATGCAATACTGTTTTCTATGCCTCTATCTTTTTGTGCTATCTGTCCCTTTTCCACAGCTCCCCAAGTGCTTTACGGCTTCACACTGTCTCATGGTGACCCAGGATCCCCTTCTGTGACCTTTTCCCCTAAGACTGGGAGCCCTAGACTTCCCTCTTCCCCCTCTGAACTCAAAAGTTGTCCTGCTCTGTCTCCTTTTCACCACAGTACTCAGCTCTCAAATGGTTCTATGTATCTGAGAGTACACAATGAGATGCTGAGAACTTACAACAGCATGAGTTAGTTAACTCTTCCAAGAAGATCAGTGTGTTAACACAAAATAACAAAATCCAAAAATTTGAACTTCTAGTGGTTGTGGGTTTTTCAAGCACAACAGCAAGCTAGAAGAGTGATTTTTCCTCTTAAAACAAGAGAACTTAAAGACATGAGTCCCAGTGCTGGCTCTGCTGCTAGTAGACAATGTGGTTTTGTACAAGTCACTTGGTTTCTATGAGCGTCAGGTTTCCTCTCTGAAAATTGGAATGGATTATCTAGATTCTTTTCAGTTCTAATAATCTGTACTCAGTAAATCTCAGCACATTTACTACTCTGCATAAAGTTGGTCCTGGTTGTCACCAATCACACTAATAGAGAGAGAGAAGCCTGTGTTTTCTATGTTCCATGTCACTGCTACCAAACATATTTGACTCAACTCAGTAGAACTAAATCTACTATAATGGACACTAAGTAAAAAGATATTGGCTAAAGTGGTATGAGATTTCATCTGCACAATAGGGGGATATACCTACAAAAGCGTACATGTGGGATAAGATGTCTCTGACCTACAAAGGGAAGAATATTGGACTTAAACTCAAGCAACCTGGATTCAAGTCCTAGGTCTATGACTTAGTAGTTCTGTGATTAGCTCTAGGCAAGTCTCTTAACTTCTCGAACATCAATTTCCATGTTTTCTAAAACAAAGACTAGATATTCTTAGTTTCCAAGTCTGAGGGTTGCTGCAAGTGTTAAATGAGAAAATGTACATGCAGTATTTGACACAGAGTCTGGAAAATAGGAGGGTCTCTGTTCACATTACTGGAAACTGGATTGGAAACACGAATTGCTCAAGCTTTCATCTGAGAAAAACTTTGATGTAAATTAAATAAGTATGATGTCCTCAAGGTTCATCCATGGTGCATCATAGGGCAGGACTTCTTTGATTTTTAAGGCTGAATAATATTCCATTTTATGTATATACCACATTTTCTTTATCCATTAATTTGTCAATGTAAATTTAGGCTATTTCCAAATAGCCCAAATCATTCCACTCATATGAGGCATCTAAAAGAGTCAAACTCCTAGAAGCAGACAGTAGAATGGTGGTTGCCAGGGTTAGGGGGCAGGAAATAGGGAGATGTCTTTAAGAGGGTATAAAGTTTCAGTTACACAAAGTGAAAAAGTTCTATAGATCTGTTGAACAACACTGTGCTTATAGTTCACAATACTGTATTGTACACTTAAAAATGTGCTAAGGAGAGACCTTCAGGATGGTGGAAGAGTAAGACGTGGAGATATCTTCCTCCCCACAAATACAGCAGAAATACATCTACATGTGGAACAACTCCTACAGAACACCTACTGAGCGCTGGCAGAAGACCTCAGACTTCCCAAAAGGCAAGAAACATCCCACATACCTGGGTAGGGCAAAAGAAAAACCAGAGACAAAAGAATAAGGACGGGACTTGCACCACTGGGAGGGAGCTGTGAAGGAGGAAAAGTTTCCACACACTAGTAGCCCCTTCACTGGCAGAGACGAGGGGTGGCAGTTGGGAAGCTTCAGAGCCACGGAGGAGAGCACAGCAACAGGGATACAGAGGGCAAAGCGGAGAGATTCCCACACAGAGGATCTGTGCTGACCAGCACTCACCAGCCGGAGAGGCTTGTCTGCTCACCCACCAGGGCGGGTCGGGGCTGGGAGCTGAGGCTCGGGCGTCAGAGGTCAGATCCCAGGGAGAAGACTGGGGTTGGCTGCGTGAACACAGCCTGAAGGGGGCTAGTGCACCACAGCTAGCCGGGAGGGAGTCTGGGAAAAAGTCTGGAACTGCCAAAGAAGAAAGAGACCATTGTTTCGGGGTGCGTGTGGAGAGTGGATTCATAGCACCGCCTAAACGAGCTCCAGAGAAGGGCGCAAGCCACAGCTATCAGTGCGGACACCAGAGGCGGGCATGAAACGCTAAGGCTGCTGCTGCAGCCACCAAGAGGCCCGTGGGCAATCACAGGTCACTATCCACACTTCCCCTCCAGGGTGCTTGTGCAGCCTGCCGCTGCCAGGATCCTGTGATCCAGGGACAATTTCTCCAGGAGAACACATGGTGCGGCTCAGGCTGTTGCAATGTCACGCCAGCCTCTGCAGCCACAGGCTTGCCCCGCATTCCATACCCATCCCTCCCCCTGGCCTGAATGAGCCAGAGCCCCCGAATCAGCTGCTACTTTAATCCCGTCCTGTCGGAGCAAAGAACAGACACCCTCAGGAGACCTACATGCAGACGCAAGGCCAAATCGAAAGCTGAAACACAGGAGCTGTGCGAACACAGAAGAGAAAGGGAAATTTCAGCCACCAGCCGTGGATTAAACCTCCACAATCAACTTGATGTACCCTTCATCTGTGGAATACCTGAAAAGAAAACGAATCAGCCCAAAATTGAGGAAGTGGACTTTGAGAGCAATGGAATATATGTTTTTTTCCTTTTTCTCTTTTTGAGTGTATATGTGTATGCTTCTTTGTGTGACTTTCTCTGTATAGCTTTGCTTTTACCATTTGTCCTAGGGTTCTTTCAGTCCAATATTTGATTTTCTTTTTGTATAGTTTTTAACACTTGTTATCATTGGTGGATTTCTTTTTTGGTTTGGTTGCTCTCTTCTTTCTTTTTTTCTTTCTTTTTGTTACATTTTAATTTTTTTATTTTAATAACTTTTTCTTTTCTTCTCTTTCTTTCTTTCTTTTTTTCTCACTTTTCTGCTGAGCTGTTTGGCTGACAGGGTCTTGGTGCACTGGCCGGGTGTCAAGCCTGTACCTCTGAGATGGGAGAGCCGAGTTCAGGACATCGGTCCACCAGAGACCTCCCAGCTCCATGTAATATCAAATGGCAAAAGCTCTCTCAGAGATCTCCATCTCAAGGCAAAGACCCAGATCCACTCAATGACCAGCAAGCTACATTGCTGGACACCCTATGCCAACCAACTAGCAAGACAGGAACACAAACTCACCCATTAGAAGAGAGGCTGTCTAAAATCATAATGAGGTCACAGACACCCCAAAACACACCACTGGACGTGGTCTTGCCTACAAGAAAAACAAGATTCAGCCTCATCCACCAGAACACAGGCACTAGTGCCCTCCACCAGGAAGCCTACACAACCCACTGAACCAATCTTAGCCACTGGGGGCAGACACCAAAAACAACAGGAACTACGAAACTGCAGCCTACAAAAAGGAGACCCCAAGCACAGTAAGTTAAGCAAAATGAGAAGACAGAGAAACACACAGCAGATGAAGGAGCAAGGTAAAAACCCACCAGACCAAACAAATGAAGAGGAAATAGGCAGTCTACCTGAAAAATATTTAAGAGTAATGGTAGTAAAGATGATCCAAAATCTTTGAAATAGAATGGAGAAAATACAAGAAACGTTTAAGAAGGGCCTAGAGGAACTAAAGTGGAACAAACAATGATGAAAATCAAAATAAATGAAATTAAAAATTCTCTAAAAGGAATCAGTAGCAGAATAACAGAGGCAGAAGAACAGATAAGTGACCTGGAAGATAAAATAGTGGAAATAACTACTGCAGAGCAGAATAAAGAGAAAAGAATGAAAAGAATTGAGGGCAGTCTCAGAGACGTCTGGGACAACATTAAATGCACCAACATACGAATTATAGGGGTCCCAGAAGAAGAAGAGAAAAAGAAAGGGACTGAGAAAATATTTGAAGAGATTATAGTTGAAAACTTCTGTAACATAGGAAAGGAAATAGTTAATCAAGTCCAGGATGTGCAGAGAGTCCGATACAGGATAAATCCAAGAGGAAACATGCCAGGACACATAATAATCAAACTATCAAAAATTAAATACAAAGAAAAAATATCAAAAGCAGCAAGGGAAAAATAACATACAAGGGAATCCCCATAAGGTTAACAGGTGATCTTTCAGCAGAAACACTGCAAGCCAGAAGGGAGTGGCAGGACATTTTTAAAGTGATGAAAGGGAAAATCTTACAACAAAGAGTACTCTACCCAGCAAGCATGTCATTCAGATTTGATGGAGAAATCAAAACATTTACAGACAAACAAAAGCTAACAGAATTCAACACAAACAAACCAGCATTACAAAAAATGCTAAAGGAACTTCTCTAGGCAGGAAACACAAGAGAAGAAAAAGACCTACAATAACAAACCCAAAACAATTAAGAAAATGGTAATAGAAATATACATATCGATAATAACCTTAAATGTAAGTGGATTAAATGCTCCAACCAAGACATAGACTGGCTGAATAGATACAAAAACAAGACCTGTATATACGCTGTCTACAAGAGACCCACTTCAGACCTAGGGACACAAACAGACTGAAAGTGATGGGGTGGAAAAAGATATTCCATGCAAGTGGAAATCAAAAGAAAGCTGCAGCAGCAACTATCATATCAGACAAAATACACTTTAAAACAAAGACTATTATAAGAGACAAAAAATGACACTACATAAGGATCAAGGGATCAATCCAAGAACAACATACAAAAATTGTAAATATTTATGCACCCAACTTAGGAGCACTGCAATACAGAAGGCAAATGCTAACAGCAATAAAAGGGGAAATTGACAGTAACACAATCATAGTAGGGGACTTTAAAATCCCACTTTCACCAATGGACAGATCTTCCAAAATGAAAATAAATAAGGACACACAAGCTTTAAATGATACATTAAACAAGATGGACTTAATTGATATTTATAGGACATTCCATCCAAAAACAGCAGAATACACTTTCTTCTCAAGTGCTCATGGAACATTCTCCAGGATAGATCATATCTTGGGTCACAAAGCAAGCCTTGGTAAATTTAAGAAAATTGAATTCGTATCAAGTATCTTTTCTAACCACAACGCTAAGACACAAGATATCAATTACAGGGAAAAATCTGTAAAAAATACAAACACATGGAGGTTAAACAATACACTATTTAATAACCAACAGATCACTGAAGAAATCAAAAAATTCCTAGAAACAAATGACAATGAAAACACGATGATCCAAAACCTATGGGATGCAGCAAAAGCAGTTCTAAGAGGGAAGTTTATAGCAATACAATCCTACCACACGAAACAAGAAACATCTCAAATAAACAACCTAAACTTACACCTAAAGCAATTAGAGAAAGATGAACAAAAACCCCCAAAGTTAGCAGAAGAAAAGAAATCATAAAGATCAGATCAGAAATAAATGAAAAAGAAATGAAGGAAACAATAGCAATGATCAATAAAACTAAAAGCTGGTTCTTTGAGAAGATAAACAAAATTGACAAACCATTAGCCAGACTCATAAAGAAAAAAAGGGAGAAGACTCAAATCAATAGAATTAGAAATGAAAAAGGAGAAGTAACCACTGACACTGCAGAAATACAAAGGATCATGAGAGATTACTACAAGCAACGCTATGCCAATAAAATGGACAACCTGGAAGAAATGGACACATTCTTAGAAAACCACAACCTTCCAAGACTGAACCAAGAAGAAATAGAAAATATAAACAGACCAATCACAAGCACTAAAATTGAGGGTGTGATTAAAAATCTTCCAACAAACAAGAGCCCAGGGCCATATGTCTTCACAGGTGAATTCTATTAAATATTTAGAGAAGAGCTAACACCTGTACTTCTCAAACTCTTCCAAAATATTACAGAGGGAGCAACACTCCCAAACTCATTCTGCCAGGCCACCATCACCCTGATACCAAAACCTGACAAAGATGCCCCCAAAAAAAGAAAACTACAGACCAATAGGACTGATGAACATCGATGCAAAAATCCTCAACAAGATACTAGCATACTAGCCAACAGAATCCTACATCACATTAAAAGCATCATACACTATGATCAAGTGGGGTTTATCCCAGGAATGCAAGGATTCTTCAATGTACACAAATCAATCACTGTGATAAACCATATTAACAAATTGAAGGAGAAAAACAATATGACCATCTACATAAATGCAGAAAACGTTTTTGACAAAACTCAACACCAATTTATGATAAAAACCCTCCAGAAGGTAGACATAGAGGGAACTTACCTCAACATATTAAGGGCCATATATGACAAACCCACAGCCAACATTGTTCTCAATGGTGAAAATTGAAACCATTTCTACTAAGATCAGGAACAAGGCAAGGTTGCCCAGTCTCACCACTGTTATTCAACATAGTTTTGGAAGTTTTAGCCACAGCAATCAGAGAAGAAAATGAAATAAAAGGAATCCTAATAGGAAAAGAAGAAGTAAAGCTGTCACTGTTTGCAGAAGACATGATACTATACATAAAGAACGCTAAGGACTCTACCAAAAAACTACTACAGCTCGTCAATGAATGTGGTAAAGTAGCAAGATACAAAATCAATGAACAGAAATCTCTTGCATCCTATACACTAATGATGAAAAATCTGAAAGAGAAATTAAGGAAACACTCCCATTTACAATTGCAACAAAAAGAATAAAACACCTAGGAATAAACCTACCTAAAGAGACAAAAGACTTGTATGCAGAAAACTATAAGACACTGATGAAAGAAATTAAGGTGGATACAAACAGATGGAGAGCTATACCATATTCTTGGATTGGAAGAATCAACATTGTGAAAATGATTATATTACCCAAAGCAATCTACAGATTCAATGCAATCCCCATCAAAACACCAATGGCATTTTTCACAGAACCAGAACAAAAAACTTCACAATTTGTATGGAAACAGAAAAGACCCCAAATAGCCAAAGCAATCTTGAGAAAGAAAAATGGAGCTGGAGGAATCAGGCTCCCTGACTTCAGACTACACTACAAAGCTACAGTAATCAAGACAGTATGATACTGGCACAAAAACAGAAATATAGATCAATGGAACAGGATAGAAAGCCCAGAGATAAACTCACGCACATGTGGTCACCTTATTTTTGATAAAAGAGGCAAGAATATACAATGAAGAAAAGACAGCCTCTTCAATAAGTGGTGCTGGGAAAACTGGACATCTACATGTAAAAGAATGAAAGTAGAACACTCCCTAACACCATACACAAAGCTAAACTCAAAATGGTTTAAAGACCTAAATGTAAGGCTAGACACTATAAAACTCTTAGAGGAAAACATAGGCAGAACACTCTATGACATAAATCACAGCAAGATCCTTTTTAACCTCCCTCTTAGAGAAATGGAAATAAAAGCAAAAATAAACAAATGAGACCTAATGAATCTTAAAAGCTTTTGCACAGCTAAGGAAACCATAAACAAGACGAAAAGACAACCCTCAGAATGGGAGATAATATTTGCAAATGAAGCAACTTACAAAGGACTAATCTCCAAAATTTACAAGTAGCTCATGCAGCTCAATATCAAAAAAGCAAACAACCCAATCCCAAAATGGGCAGAAGACCTAAATAGACATTTCTCCAAAGAAGATATACAGATTGCCAACAAATACATGAAAGAATGCTCAACATCTTTAATCAGTAGAGAAATGCAAATCAAAACTACAGTGAGGTATCACCTCACACCAGGCAGAATGGCCATCATCAAAAAATCTAGAAACAATAAATGCTGGAGAGGGTGAGGAGAAAAGGGAACCCACTTGCACTGTTGGTGAGAATGTAAATTGATACAGCCACTCTGGAGAACAGTATGGAGGTTCCTTAAAAAACTAAAAATAGAACTACCATACGACCCAGCAATCCCACTACTGGGCATATACCCTGAGAAAGCAATAATTCAAAAAGACTCATGTACCACAATATTCATTGCAGCTCTATTTACAATAGCCAGGACATGGAAGCAACCTAAGTGTCCATTGACATGTGAATGGATAAAGAAGATGTGGCATATATATACAATGGAATATTACTCAGCCATAAAAAGAAACGAAATTGAGATTTTTGTCGTGAGGTGGTTGGACCTAAAGACTGTCATACAGAGTGAAGTAATTCAGAAAGAGAAAAACAAATACCATATGCTAACACGTATATATGGAATCTAAAAAAAAATGGTTATGAAGAACGTAGGGGCAAGACAGGAATAAAGACGCAGGCATAGAGAATGGAGTTGAGGACACAGGGAGGGTGAAGGGTTAGCTGTAACGAAGTGAGAGAGTGGCATGGAGTTATATATACTACCAAATGTAAAATAGATAGCTAGTGGGTAGCAGCTGCATCACACGGGGAGATCAGCTCAGTGCTTTGTGACCACCTAGAGGGGTGGGATAGGGAGGGTGGGAGGGAGACGCAAGAGGGAGGTGATATGGGGATATATGTATACGTATAGCTGATTCACTTTGTTATAAAGCAGAAATTAACACACCATTGTAAACAATTTACTCCAATAAAGATGTTAAAAAAAGAACTAAAATGAAAATCTTTCTCTGCTCAAAAAAAGAAAAAAGCCCATGGTAAGTGTTCATTAGAAGAAAATAATAAATTATAGTATTTGTCAAAAAAAATGTGCTAAGAAGGTTGATCTCATCATAAGTGTTCTTACCACAATTTAAAATTGATTGTATATGAGTGAAATTAATAGGCTCATCTGGAAGAACTGATCTGTGGAAAAGATTCATAAGATATATTCTCCACATAGCGTTATTAAAAAATGGAAGGAAGATCTTTAGCCATTGTGAAATCCAAAGAAATGTCACAAGGATATTTATGTTTAAATTTCTTCCTTTCTGTTTAGAGACAACGAAAAGAAAAAAGGGAGAAGAAAACATTTTATTCTTCTGGGGTATCACGTCTACTTTTCTATGTGTCCCAGAGATTGTTACTATTGTTGTTATTATGTATTTATCAAAACAGAACTATGAAATGCTTCCTTGGAGAGGTAATAGAAATCTATATTGGAAGCATTTGTGATAGCTAATATTTGATTAGATTTTGTAGAGTAATAATTTCTGGTACTTTTTGAAGAAGCTTTCAAGATCTTTATTTAAATACACAATGAGTTTTTAATCCTCAAACTAGAATATTACTGACAGAGACACATACGGTGAGGCAAAAGATACACAATTGCTTTTATTTCCATATAAGAACTCAAGTGTTTTCAAAACAAGGGAGATAATTTTAATCATAAGTAAACCATGCGTAACTTGGTCTCATGTCAGGTATTAATTTCATGAAATAAGCAATTTAACTACATATGTGCTAAGCACATTTTTATTTTTGTCTATATGTGACTTTAGCCTTGCACTATATTTAGACACTAAAAGCAAGTTCTCATCAATTTAATAAACTTTTATATGAATACCTACTCTTATTATTTGAGGAACTGGGCTACTCGTTAGGGGATCCAGAAATGAATGAGACATTATCTCTTCCTTTCAAGAAGCACACAGATTCATTGTTAGGGAGATGGATAAACATGACTTTGAGTATTCTAACTTAGGTAACTGAGTGATACCATTAGCTAGGAAAAGAAAGTCAGGAGGGAGAAGTGGTTTGAAGGAAAGGGATGAGTTTGGTTTTGAACAGGTTGTGTTTGATGTGCCTATAGGGCATCTAGATGGAGAAGTCTAGTATATAGATGAATAGTTTGGGGCTCAGGAAAAAATTCAGGGCTGAAGACATAGATTATTGAGTCATATTCATAAAGGACATAGTTGAAGACAAGGGAGTGAATATGATCACCCAGGGGAAACATATAAGGAATGTGTTTAAGGGGCAAACAGAATAATAAAAGACATAGAAAGAGAATGGCAGTTCCAAACAAATATCACTGATTGAACCTAAGTATCTAAGATTTTTCCCTCCTGAAACCCCACTAATACAACAGTATGGATATTTTTAGAGTCATAAACCCACAAATACAAAAAGAACAAGAGAGGATACAACACAATTCAGAAGCTGAAAAGCAGGTGGTAACTAATTTGACACCTAGAAGTATTGAAAGTGATTGCCTCTGGGAAATGGGAAATGGAAGGGAGAGATACAGGCAACTACTAACTTTTGTAACTCTTTTGTGACAAGCCTAGTAGAACTCTAGGGGTCAACATCTGAATACATATAGGTTGAGTAGTAAATCAAAGGTGAAGAATTAGAAACATCAAATAGTAACTACACCTTCAAAATATTTGGTTATGAAAGGAATGAAGTGGATGTAGCTAGAGGATTAAGGAGGAGAAATAAAAGGTTTGGTGCCTGTGTAAAACAGTTGAGACTAGAACACATTTGTAAGCTGCGAGAAAAGATAAGAAGAGTTAAAATGAAGTTCAATGATACAGGAGAGGAGAGTATTGTCACCTAGTGGCATTTTCTTGTGAAATAGAAATGTAGGTCATTTGCTCAAAGTGAGGAGGCCAGAACTGGGGCCTTGAAAGGGGAATGATGTTTTGGAACAGCTGCAGTAGGAAATGGAAGAAGGAGCCAACTACAGATGACGAAAGGATTAAGGATGAGAGTTGAGGGTCCAGATGAGGTTGGAAAGCAAACATTTATAGTGGAGCCAATGAACATGGATATGCAGTTTTCTCCAGATGGGTCTTCAGAAGCCTGGAGAAAAGAACAGGCAAAGTGGATCACTGAGCTGAGCCAGACCTGGGCAGAGATTGCCAAAGCTATGAGATGGAAGATGAAGTAGTCAAAGAATGGAAAATGCCTGTGAGAGTGCCCATTGAAATGGGTTGAAGAGGGAGGAATGGAGATAACAAGATGTGGCTGCTAGCCAAAGGGATTATGTAAGAGAGACGGGAATGGAGGTCACAATAAAGAACAATTTGATTGATCACAAGGCCATTCCTCAATGTTTTACATACAAGTTCAGGTGACTATTACCTCTGTGACCAAACCTCTGAACCTCTTTTAGTTGGAGAGCTGTCAATTTTCCAGCAAGTGTAGTGTTAATGAGATTTAAATGACTCCTTCCTACCATGAGTTACTTCAATGTGGTGACCTTTATTCCAGTTTTCCCATTGTTTTTAAGGTATTCCTCTTAAATCATCTTAGCTAATTCATCCTCGGTTGGGGGGAGGGGATGGCTGAGGCACAATGAGGGGAAGTAATCTTTAATGATCTCCTTTTGTGTATGGCTCTAGGTCTGGCTCTGCCCCAGAAACCCTTTGATTTAGGAAAAGCAAAGAACATTTAGAATCTATCAATCATCTGAAGGTCCCAAAGTGCAGCCTGCCCTGAACAGAAATCCTGGCTAATCCCCTTTTCAGTCCTCTTCTAGAAGGCAGCTGTTTCCATCATCGGTTTGGAAGCACATCTCCTTGCCCATAGAGCTGTTCACCATTCGCACACTCTGATTTTACAGCAGTGGGAAAGTGGGGTGTGAAGAGGGGGTATTCTTTCAGAGAATGCAGAGGACTTAAGGCCTATCAATTCACAGTCCATAAAGGCCTCTTCCAGCCTTCTGGATCATGGTTTCAGGAGAAACTTTTATTTCTGCCCACAAAGCTGTGGTGGATTCATAATTATTTGCATCAGTAATAATTGCTCCTGACTAGCAAACTGAATAGGAGTAACTTCTTCAACCTTCCTTCAATTATGCGGAAATGTCCCATATCCCTATTTCTTCATTATTACCTGATTTACTTAAGCAATATTTTCAAGGGAAAAACATTTCCAATTATTTTAAGACTACCAACTCTTGTGTATGGCAACACAACCTTTAATAAGTGTCCCTTACGTTTTCAGGGGCAAAAGCTTATGCTCACAGAAACTATAGCATACTAACAATCCATCATTTTGGTCTCCCACTACTTACTGTTGGAAAACAGGAACTTACTGGGGCTACTCAAAACAGTCCTCTGACTTACAACAAATACCGTATGCTAACAAACACATATATATGGAATCTAAGAAAAAAAAAAAAACTTCATGAAGAACATAGGGGTAAGACAGGAATAAAGACACAGACCTACTAGAGAATGGACTTGAGGATATGGGGAGGGGGAAGGGTAAGCTGTGACAAAGTGAGAGAGTGTCATGGACATATATACACTACCAAACGTAAAATAGATAGCTAGTGGGAAGCAGCCGCATAGCACAGGGAGATCAGCTCGATGCTTTGTGATCACCTAGAGGGGTGGGATAGGGAGGGTGGGAGGGAGGGAGACGCAAGAGGGAAGAGATATGGGGACATATGTATATGTATAACTGATTCACTTTGTTATAAAGCAGAAACTAACACACCACTGTAAAGCAATTATACTCCAATAAAGATGTTTAAAAAAAAAAGAAAAAACAGTCCTCTGTTTTTATGCTCAAATACATAAAAGTTCTAAATGTTTTTCTGGCTACTCAATTCCACTGAAGCTCTGTTATTAATCCTATATATTGCAGTGTGACCACTGTTTATCCAATTGGAAGATAAAATCCAATGAGAGAGCCTTGAAAAGACAATATCAATTGTTCATAGAACAAATGTTCATGAGCTGTGTAAAACAGTTGTTAAAGAAACAGGTAGGCTAACATAATTCAACTATAACTCTTCTACATCCTTGGAATATTAATAGCCAATTTTGGTATCAATATATCAGTTTTGTTGACAGAAAAAGCTTTGCAGAGAAAAATTTGTAAAAGTAACGCAGCTCTCATAGAATACATAGGTCTTCAAAACATTTTTAAGAGTCTGTGATTAAAGGAGCTGATATAGGACTGTAGGTCTGCACAAAAGTGGGAATATTTGCAGTTTTATAAGTTTAAACAAAATCAAAATAACCTAGTTTTGTATAAAATGAAAAAGGCATTTGGCTTACCTGCGGGCTAAATTATACTTGGTGATAAAGCCCTTTGAAGACCTAACTTAATGCTCCTTCAGAAGATAAATCTAGACTGTACATATACATATACAAAATGTGTATAGTACTATATATAAAGAATTCATAAAACTCAATATGAAAAAACAGATTTAAAAAATGGGCAGAGGATCTGAATAGACATTTTTCTAAAGAAGACATACACATGGCCAAGTCTCATGAAAAGATACTCAACATCATTAATCATTAGGGAAATGCAAAACAAAACCACAGTGGGATGTCACCTCACACCTGTAGAATGGCTATTATCAAAAAGACATGACATAGCAAGTATTAGAAAGGATGTGGAAAAAAAGGGAACCCTCCTTTATTGTTGGTGGGAATGTGGTGTGACCACTGTGTAAAACAGTATGGAAGTGCCTCAAAAATGAAAAATGGAACTAACATATGAATCAGCAACTCCACTCCTTGGTGTATATCTGAAGAAAATGAAAATACTAATTCAAAAAGATACAGGCACCCCAATGTTCATTATGGCATTATTTACAATAGACAAGATATGGAAACAACCTAAGTATCCATGATGGATGAATGGATAAAGAAGAAAATAAGATGTATGTGTGTGCATACACACACACACATATGCATGTAATGGAATACTACTCAAACTTTAAAAAGAATGATTAAAGGATCATACACCATGATCAAGTGGGATTTATCCCAGGGATGCAAGGATTTTTAATATCCACAAGTCAATTAATGTGATACATCACATTAACAAATTGAAGAACAAAAATCATATGATCATCTCAACAGATGCAGAAAAAGCTTTTGATAAAATTAGCATGCATTTATGATAAAAACTCTCCAGAAATTGGGCATAGAGGGAACCTACCTGAACATAATAAAGTCCATATAAAATACCTAGGCATAAGCCTACCTAAGGAGGCAAAAGATCTGTACTCCAAAAACTATAAGACACTGATGAAATAAATCGAAGATGACACAAACAGATGGAAAGCTACACTGTGTTCTTGGATTAGAAGAATCAATATTGCTAACATGACCATGCTACCCAAGGCAATCTACAGATTCAATGGAATCCCTATCAAATTACCAATGGCATTTTTCACAGAACAAGAAAAAAATATAAATTTGTATGGAAACACAAAAGAACGCAAATAGCCAAAATAATCTTGAGAAAGAAGAACAGAGCTGGAGGAATCAGGCTCCCTGACTTCAGACTATACTATAAAGCTACAGTAATCAAGACAGTATGGTACTGGCACAACAACAGACACATAGATCAATGGAACAAGATATAAAGCCCAGAAATAAATCCATTCACATATGGTCAGTTAATCTATGACAAAGGAGGCAAGAATATACAATGGAGAAAAGACACTCTCTTCAATAAGTGGTGCTGGGAAAATTGGACAGCTACTTGTAAAAGAATGAAATTAGAATATTCTCTAGTACCACATACAAAAATAAACTCAAAATAGATTAAAGACCTAAATGTAAGACCAGATACTAAAAATTTCCTAGAGGAAAACACAGGCAGAACACTCTTTGACACAAATCACAGCAGTATTTTTTTGGATCCATCTCCTAAAGTAAAGGAAATAAAAGCAAAAATAAACAAATGGCACCTAAGTAAACTTAAAAGCTTTTGCACAGCAAAGGAAACCATTGACAAAACGAAAAGACAGCCAACTGAATGGGAGAAAATATCTGCAAATAATATGACCAATAAGGAATTAATATCCAACATATATAAACAACTCATACAACTCAACCTTAAAAAAAACCCTATTAAAAGATGGGCAGAAGAACTGAACAGATATTTTTTTCCAAACAGGAAATACAGATGGCTAACAGGCACATGAAAAGATGGTCAACTTTGCTAACGATCAGGAACATGCAAATCAAAAACACAATGAGACATCAATTCACACCTGTCAGAATGACTGTCATCAAAAAGAACACAAATAACAAATGTTGGAGAGGATGTAGAGAAAAGGGAACACTTGTACACTGTTGGTGGGATTGTAAATTGGTGCAGCCACTGTGGAAAAAAGTATGGAGGTTTCTCAGAAAACTAAAAATAGAACTACCATATGATCCAGCAATTCCACTCCTGCGTATATATATGAAAAAAGTAAAAACACTAATTGAAAAGATACATGCACCCCAATGTTCACTATTTACAACTGCCAAGATATGGAAGCAACCTAAGTGACCATCAGCAGATGAATGGATAAAGAAAAAGTGGTATATATACACAGTGGAATGCTACTCAGCCATAAAGAATGAAATTTTGCCATTTGCAGCAACATGGATGTACTTAGAGGGCATTATGCTTAGTGAAATAAGTCAGACAAAGACAAATTTGTATAATATGTGTATGTGGAATCTAAAAAATGCAATAAACTATTGACTATAACAAAAAGGAAACAGACTCACAGATATAGAGAACAAACTAGTAGTTACCAGTGGGGACAAGGAAGGAGGGCAATATAGGGGTGGGGGAGTGGGAGGTACAAACTATCGGGTGTAAGATAGGTGACAAGGATGTATTGTACAACATGCGGAATGTAGCCAATATTTTGTAATAACTGTAAATGGAGTGTAACCTTCAAAAACTGTATAAAATTTTTTAAAAACTTTTCCTAAAAAGAAGGAAATCTTTCCATTTTTGACAACATGGACAAACCTTGAGGACATTATACTAAGTGAAATAAGTCAAAGAAAAACAAATACTTCATGACCTGACTTGTATGTGGAATCTAAAAAACTAAACAAACATGCAAAAGCAAGCTCATAGACATAGAGAACAGATTGGTGGTTGCCACAGGGGAGGGATGGTGGGGGTGGGGGAAATGAGTGAATGGGATCAAAAGATATAAACTTCTAGTTATAAAATAAATGTATCATGGAGATATAATATACAGCATAGTGACTATATTTAATAATACTGCATTGCATATTTTAAAGTTGCTTAAGAGAGTAAATCTTAAATTTACTCTTCACAAGAAAAAAATTATTATAACCATGTATGGTAACATCTGTTAACTAGACTTATTGTGATTATCACTTCACAATGTATACATATATCAAAGCATTATGTTGTACACATGAAACATATAATGTTATATGTCAATTATACTTCAATTAAAGAAAAAGATGGTATATGCACATGACGTCAGCCTGCTGGCTAGTTCTTTGCTAATTCTAACTTGTACTCATTTTCTAACCTCACTCTCAATTTGCAACAAAAAATTGTGTAAACTGTGCTTGATGAAACTTAAATGTAAGACACTTGTTCCCCTTCAGTTTTGATGGAGGAAAAACATGTGCTTTTGCCATTCCTCTGGAATATTCTGGCTCTGACTTTAAATGAACTCAGCCCACTAAAACTATCCACATCAACTTTCATTTCACTTTTGACTCTTATATCCTCTTGCTTATTTCAGATAAATGTTTGTGAACTTGGCATCTTTTTCCATAACAGAACCTTTGGTTTATTGGATTTCATTCCTCAAAGTACAGCATACCATGAAGAAAAGGTCTTTCAACAATCTTATATATACTGTTTGACCATGGAAAGGCCCATTCTAGGATGCATTTATATAAAAGAAAAAATCCTCTCTTACTGTAAATCAGAGTATACTCTTGGTTGGGGATTGGGGGTGGGGCAGAGAATCTCCTCAGCTGCAATTTCTATGAGAGGAAAGAAAGAAAAACAGCAGTCACTTTTTGATACATATGTGCATGTCACAGTTTTTGTCAGGCTGACTTGGCAGCTCAAAAAACTAAACCATTCTACTATGTTAGGGGGATTACAAGACTACTATATTTCAAAATGTTTATAGGTTAGTTTTACAGAAAGAAAGAACAGCTTCATCTAATGGATCAGGGACATTTACAGCAAAAGAAGCCAGGAAGTTTGTTTTCAAGAATATTTGCAATAGGAAAAAGTACCCAAAAGACAGCCCTTTTTGTAGAGAGGCTGGAATCCTTTTCTGGGTGATTCAAACTGCTCTCCAGTGAACCATGGCCAATTTATGATTAAAAGCAGAAATAACAACTGAAATAAAACTGCAAAATGTCCTTTTGGTAGGGTTTTCTTTTCAGAAATCTATAATAGGTCTGATTTATGTCTTATCCATATCCAATGTGCTGGTAAGTCACTGAAATTTCCTTTAAAGAGGCAATTTATGATTAAGGATTCAAGCCCTAACTATGAGACCAGAGTAAATGTGAATAAAAAATAACTGTCAGTAGTTGGTAGCAGGCCATTTTAATACCTCGAAAGTGGAGAAGCCAGTATATCATAACAAAGGCTAACTCATTGTTTAGGCCAAGTAGGTATTCATGTACACGTTATGATTTGGAGAACCCTAGTAAGTCTATCCTGACCCAAAATATCTCCCCAGAAGCCTGCTTTGCTGATTGAAATTTCCACCATGACAGTCTACCTTTTGGGTTACAGATGTTGTTACAATAGGTCTACCCTTGAGAAGTAACATACAAATTACTGTGAACAAATTAATGTCTTTGTTATTTATTTCCTATTAGAGAGCAGAGCTTTGACAGTGCTGGAGAAATACAAAGGATCTGCATCTAAAATAAAACAATGAGTAAGAGAAACATCTGAGTTTGTTCTTGGTTTCCATTTGGAAGGGGAGCCTGAGTTCTAAGGACATGGGGGTTGGACAGACTCTAAAAGGAAAGGTGGAACAGGAACACCATAAACACCATGATATAGTGGAAAGAGAACTGGTCTAGAAGCTGAAACACCTAGTTTTCTACTGCCTTTTCTAGAAAGTATAACTTATGACCTTGGATAAATCTTTTTCTCTCCCTAGATTCAAATTTCTCCTTCTATCAAAAGGGGATAGGATTGATAGAATAAGTAATCTCTGAAGTCCTGCTCAACACTCTCCTAATGATAAAAGGTATGGGCAGGCTGAAGCTGAAAACAAACTGGCTATTTCACTATTTTTCCTAGTCCTACTCTTAACCTCTGGGCCCCAAATAACCTCTGTGGAGACACTATGGAAACAGTAAGAAGCAAAATGGATTGCCATTTCAATAAGTAACAGCATTCTCTATCAAAGAAATAATTCTTTTTCTCCCCCCTTGTTCCTTCTATTCTGTCATTGTTTTGATTGCTAAAACTAACTGGCTACCTATTAACAAATTCCATGCCAGTTTTCTCTATCTGACACAACAAATTCACGAAACATTTTTTTCTAGCTTCATTTTACCACATTTCATTTACTGATGACCCAAGACTTACCAAATCAAATTCTTCTTTTATTTCCTAGCTGGCCTTTTAAATAAATATGTGTTGTAACAAAACAATAAAAGCATGCACATGATCATAAGAGTGAGACACAAAATGGAGAGGTAAGAAACATTTAGAGACTTCTTGCCAGTATGGGATTACTTTCTATGATTAGCTTTCAAAAATATTGCACAATTAATGTTGAAATGCCATAAGTGGTGCTGCCATATTCCCTTGGAGGCCATGCCTTAGTCTAAAAAGATTTTACTGTCAAAAAATTTTAACTGATACTAAGCCCAAACTCTCCTCTTCTTTTACTTCCATACTTTCTCATTAAACATTAGGCAACATTGAAAAGGAAGTCCCCCCACCACTGTCACCTTCTTTTCAACAATTTCCACAGCTCCAAATCAAAACATCACAGTTTAATCTACTTCCTTTAGCCTGTATGCTTCCAGCTCTTTAACCTAATCTTATTCTGACCAACTTATTCTGCTTAAATTTGCCTGGGCCTCTTCTCATAGGACAGTAAGGGATTTCTGGGTTCATCAATTGTCATTGGCAGGTGGCTAGTTCCTTTGCAAGTAGAGACTGTAGCTTGGTTTCAGCAAAGGTATTCCTCAAGTCAAACTGATAAGTACTGTATGCTAATTGCCCAAATTGCGTAGGAAAGACACATACAGTGTTCTCTTAATCAGGATAGAGATCTGATGTTTTGAGTAAGACACATCTTTAAAAATGGTTCCATCCCTGATCTCTTACTCCCACTTAACACAGCAGTACCTTTGACCTATTTGAAATCTTGACTCTATTGCTCATTTTGGTGTGGTCATATCTGCTCAACAAACTGGAAATTTGTTTTGGAAGTGTTATTTGTGTGAAGAACAAAACATTTACAAATGGCTCCTTCTAATAAATGTGAACCTCATGTGAAAAGCATTCACCAAGGGATCTGGCTGTGTTTGACACAGTGACTCTCCTGGCATATTTTGGAAATAATAAATTTGGAACAAGGGAAGTACAGAAGTTCTGAGGCACATCAAGGGCTCTATGGATCATCCAAAAAAGAAAACATACCAACTATGTTCAGGTCATTGTGATGTACATAAAGATATATAAGCATGGTTTCTGCGTTCAAGGTGCTTAAGAAAAATAAGTTATTTGTCATAAAAAGCATAGTCCAAATATGGTAAATACCATTTAAAAAGGTACAAATTGTTAATAGTGTTCAAAGAACATAGATTGATTCCAGATGTAGAAATCTGCAGTAGCTGACTCAGTAACCGAAAATTAAATATTTGTTGAATGAATGGGTAAATGAATGATTGCATGTGGAGGATATGGCAGGTACTTGAACTGAACCTTGAAGAATATATAGGATTCAGATGGAAAGAGATGGGAATGGTACATTCCAAAGAAAGGAGAAACCATGAAGCTTCCTGAAGGGTAAGTTGCGGTCATACTATGGAGAGATTAAAATGCAAGAATAAACTCTTGAGTGTGCATGTGTGTTTTTCCACAACAACCTCCTTCTCTATGACACATACTACAGTCCTGTTTATTGTCTATAACTCTTTTGCCTGCCTGCACTTCTGTCAGAAACACATATTGCTCAGCTCTGACCTCAAAGCAGGGCAGTCATCAAAAGGAAGCTCATGCCTTTACCCTCAATTCCTGATACCTGATACATATCCCCACTACAGAGGTTCACTACGGCATACCCTGACTAGATTATGGCGCTATTATAATGACAATCTGTAGTAGTACCTACTACAGCAGGCTTGACTCCAATAATATCCAGAAAATTGACCACTCTCGCACTCCTTTTTCTCCACATATGATATCTTTCTCCACTCACTCCTTCCTACAATGTCAAATAATGAGTTTCTATCTTCATGTAAGGTTAAATGCAGTCTGTAAATATAGGGATTGTCCCAACCCCTTCACATCCTGGTTATTTCATTGAAGTTAATAGTTTGCACCCATCATTGAATCAAGCAAGGGAAGTCATACTGAATTAGAAGCGGCATTGGTTTCACATGCTGTACACAAATGTACATTCAAGGGAACAAATCATTCTACAAGTCCAGAGAGCTTGAAAGACTCAGTGTTTCAAGGACATGATTATTTCATTTCTAAGGTCCACAAATGAGTTTTCAGGACTGTTGAATTGCCACTGTGTTCCACAACTCTTTAAGTCATCTCTGCAAACTTACATAATATGCCAATCATGCTTGATTCTGATTATATTGGAAATCTAACATTTTGTAAACTTAGCTATACTAGGTATAAAGGATGATTGCTCACAAATGTTAGGTGGCATGATTATATTATATTTTATAATCCCAAACTATAAATTCCTCAAGGACAGGACCTTAACATTTTCTGCATCTCCAGTGTATAAGACATAGTAACTGCATAGAAATATGTTACTACTAATCAACGATACTGAAGAAAAGAGATAACCACTTGGAAAAATAGATGCATAATGCATGGTTTGATCATCCTCTTCCACTCCATTCCACCCTTAGATCTCCATTGAGCCTGACTTTGCCCCTCAGTTAGGAACATTGTATAAATTGGAAAAAGGGGTTTCCTCCTCAAGTAAAAGTAAATAAATAAATAAATTAGTATATTATTGTACAATCTGAATAAGCTTTCCTCCTCAAGTAAAAGTAAATAAATAAATAAATTAGTATATTATTGTGCAATCTGAATAAGCATACATGGCTGCCCTATGTGGAAGAAAACCCCGGGCTGAGTGTAATAATGCGCCTATACTCTCGCCAGCTCACATATACCCTGGATAGGTGTTAAGGCACACATTTAATAGGAAGTATCCATATTTTAACTTCCTCTCCCTGACTCCAAATAAGGTGACTGCATCAAGTTTGGAATCTTTCTGAGAGGTTAGAATCAGACACTGGGAGTGGTGAGCAAGAGAGAAGAGTAACCTCAGGGTACACATCTTAAGTTCAACAGGGACAAGGTGCAGCTTCATGCATGTCTTTGCCAGTGAGTGTGTGCATGTGTGCTCTCTCAAATGTGTAAGTGGCTATATGTGCCAGTGTGGGTTTACATAGGATGATGCTCTCTTCTGCTCTAGAATTTGGTTGTGAGGTGGAGAATTTCCATGCCTCCTTCCTCTTCTCATATAACTTAGTATCTAGCCATAATGTAAAGAGTGTCCCTTAGATGGAACATCCTTGGGCAGTGAACAACCTGAACATCCATACATAGCAGCCCTGCCCTCATTCCTGAGTTTTATCTGACCTTTATGCTATGAACTACATTAAGGGAAATATGGCCATCTTTTCTTTTCTTCCTTTCTTCCCTTCTTTCTTCCTTCCTTTTTTTTTTTTTTTTTTTTTTTTTGCTGTTATTATCTTTGGATAGTGGGGTAGGGGTGATTGTGCCCTGTTCAACCTGCTTCACTAGAGCAACTACAGCTAAATTTTCCAATTCTGTACAGTTTTGTGGCACATTACAGGCCAATTTCACTGGATATTATAAAATGTCTGTTCATCAGAGGAAGATGATATTCCTCCTCATTAGTCACAGCTTACTAATATTAGCCTGGAACTTAGGCTTCAGTTTAACACATTTTTCTGAATAGCTTCCTTGTGATGATTTTTTTCATCCATCTAAATACAGTATATTCTTGGTAAGTCAACCATAAACAGCCACTTATTTATTTAAAAAAAAAACAGTACTACTCTCTTATAAGATATAAATAATGCCTTTTTTAAAAGCCAATGCATTAGATTCTATTTTGCAATGTGGATGAGTTAACCCATGAGGCTGGTTTGCACTTGTTCAATGAATTTCACCTCCAAATGATGCTTTCTACAGAATAAAGCCTTCTCTCTGGGGATTCACTTTGTCAACTCAGTCAAACATATAGACATTTTATAAATTTACTGGGACCTTACAGATATAAGCTTCTAATGCTAGGTACTACAAAGGATGAAAAAAATGAATGAGACACTTCTTAGTCTTAGAATAGTTTGATGGTTGAGGACGTGTACTTTGAAATGACACATGACTGGGTTCTGATAGCTCATTCATCACTTTTCAGCTATGTAATCTTGAATAAAGTACATAATCTCTCTAAGACTCAGAGAAAAGAAATAGTAATACGCTGAAAAGAAATAGTAATATCTACCTTACAGAGTCTGCTAAAATAATTAAATGAGAAGGCCATTATATTAAGGTGGCTGAAAAGAAATAGTAATATCTACACTGAAAAGAAATAGTAATATCTACTTTATAGAGTCTGCTAAAATAATTAAATGAGAAGGCCATTATATTAAGGTGGCTCTAGTACTTGGTAGCCTGCATAAGCAAACCTAAACCTAAGCCATTGTCAATGTACTCAAATCCAAGAAAATGAAACTTAAGGACAATCAATTGCAAACAGCCAACTAGGCTTTCCTCAAAAAGGCAACCACTTAAGTTACAGCCAATAAAATAATGCCCTTTCTTTCCTTCTGCATCTTTTCTATAAAAACCTCTCCCCTAGCTCTGGTTGGCGGAGTGCTCTTAACCACTTTTAATTTGGTGTTGCCAAATTTGAAACAACTTATGCACAATTGAACTCGAAAATGTTAAGGTGCCTCAGTTTATATTTTACCAGTTCTGGTGTCAGAAGTGGGATCCAAAGGGGACCCACCCCCCCACCCCCAACAACCCCCAGGAGCAACAAGCAACCAGGCATAGGTACACACTGAGCCCTTTGTGTTTACTGCTTTGTTGCTGTGCCTGAAGTCCTTCTCAAATATATGCGTTCCACAGCTTTTGTGTTATGAGCTCTCTGAATTTATTTGAGAATTTCTTTGTTCAGACTGGGTCTAGAGTTGGACTGGGTCTGAGTTAATTTGGTCTGGGTCCAGTGTCAGCCTTGGTCTGATTTAAACTGGACTGGGTTCAGTGTGAGGTCTCTGCTTTTTTAAAGGAGAAACCGTTTTAAAAAAGAGTTCTTCTGAGTCTAAACATTGTGGAACTCCTCTATCTGGGACTCCAGCTAACTATATGTTTAAAAATTATAGGCCCAGAATCTATGTTATCTGAGCAAGTGGGTTAACCTTACCAAAGATAGTTCTGAACTACAGTGGCCATAGTGGGAAGCTTTTAAGCTAGATAAGCTTATTTATGAGGTGCCTTAGAGAAAAAGGGGTCCCAAACTTCTCAAAATGAGATGCGTTTATGCTTGGCATGCAGAAGCTTCTAAGAAAGAATAAATCAAAATGTGCCTATTTAAAAGAGTTCAGGGACTTCCCTCGTGGTCCAGTGGTTAAGACTCCACACTCCCAATGCAGGGGGCCCGGGTTCGATCCCTGGTCAAGGAACTAGATCCTGCATGCCGCAACTAAAGATCCCACATGCCACAGCGAAGACCCTGCACACAGCAACGAAGATCCCACATGCCACAACTAAGACCCGGTGCAGCCAAATAAATAAATAAATGTTAAAAAATAATAAAATAGGAGTTCAATACTGCCAGGAATATTTACTGCTTGTCCTGGTTGAAACCTAATGATAAGATATTTGAGAGAATTTTTTTCTTTAAAAAGAACTCTGTGGTCAGAAGTTGGCCAAATTGGAGACTAATATTCAGAGCCTGATAGGAACTTTTTAAAGGCTTTCTTTCCTAAGTAAAATGAAACTATGTACCTAGAGGTAACATTCTGAAGCCTCTTGGAACAATTTATTTAGACATTCCAAAGACACACACCTCTAAATCTAGAACATAGGAATCTTGATTTTCATCTTAGTTGAAAATCTTCTCCCTGATATAAAGAAGCAAACTGAAGATACTGTATGTAGTTGAATGGGTGGGTCAGCCCCTTGATATTATTCAGGCTGCTACCCTATTCTTTCAGGAATGAAAACCAACTGTATTTGTATTACAAATCAAGTCTTAACAAGAACAAAAATTCAGCTCTAGAAGCAATTCAAGCCCACCTGTTGTTTGTACTTATCCCAAGGGAGAAAAGTACCATGCACTGGTTATTAATCCCAGGGGAGGACACTTCTGCCTACTGCATCTTGGTATCAGAGTCACAAAGAAAAACACAATACAGTCAAATACTGCTTTGCTTACATAAAAAAAGATACAGAGTAAGATCAGCTTCCATAGTAAGCATGGTCAGTGGGTCTCTCCTGAGAGCCAACATAGGACAGTTGGCCTATGTGCATCCCTCTTGTGCTGCAGTGGAAAAACCCTTTCCCCTTCCAGCAGAGGGAACACCTCAAAAGATTTGCTCTCTCTCCTTATAAAAGGGAGATATTAAACTAATTAGGCCTGTTTGATATGTTAAAGTACTTGAGAAGCATTGTCAAATAAAAAGTGATGCTAAACCTGCTTTAGATTATATTTGTATAAATACATGTTATTGATGTAACTGTTCTAGAAATTATATGGAATTCCTAAAGATCTGATATGTCTTGGTATAATGTTATCAGTTATTATTCTAGTTATTCTTTCAAAATGTTTGTCATAGAAATAATGAGATTATCTTTTCAATTGCATTATAATGAACTGTCAGATCTTTAATCGTGGCCACTTTCAAGTCTTTTGACATTTACTGACAGTTATTGTATTACTCTGATACTTTTACAAAAGTGCTTCCTCTTCAAAGCAACTCATGGAAAGGACTCTTGACAAGTACACGTTTCTGATAATTTTACGATTATAGCACTGAACTAGGTAAAAAAATGTTTAGAACTCTAACGGAAAAACTGATTGTTTCATAAAACTGCCAACACAAGATCAAGCATTAATCGGTAATTAATTTAAAAAAAGAAAAGGATTAATTACATGAGACTAAATAAATTTATGAGGACGACTATAATTTATATGACTTTGTCTGAAACATTGCTAGTCCTTTAATGTTTTGCTTTCCAGATTTAAAGAACCCATTTTTTCCTTACTTTTAAGCTATCTATAACTTACAGCAATTTGGTAAAGTGTACTTTTGTGAACAAAAAATAGAATATGTATCTTTTCCTGTCTACTTAATCCCTCCAGTATTTGGAAATTCAAAGCATTCTTATTTTTCTTGACATTGTAGGTGTTTGCATAAGTTCAATAAGAAATTGTTCTCCTTGTAACAGGACACAATTGGGCAAGTCTTTGGTTTGGTTTCTCAGCCTAACGAGGTTTTAAAAAATCTAATCTAAGATTTCTTATTATCAAATATTTTTAAGAAACTAAGGTTAACAAAGCCCCATAAATATCACCAAAGCTTTAACTGGAATATCATATATTTAAGAATGTACATAAAATCACTATTCTTGATCCACTTATATAAGTAATCAGGCCAAGTTTAATGAAACTAGCTCTTATTTACTAAAGATGTACTCAGTGGCTTATGTTTGAGTTTCTACAATACCAGAAGTGCTGATCCATGTACAGCAGGAGGTATTTGCTAATGCACAGCACTCTCCAGCACCAGGAACAGGAGAGTGCAGACATTATGAACAGTAATGGGATTTCGGTGCCAACATTCAAAACATACAAGGTAATAGGTCCTGTAAATCACATCTTTACTGAAGGCAATTTTTTAAAAAAGTAAATATTTCAAATTTTGAAATTGGACACATAAAGTACACTACTGCAGGAATCTGAATTGGAGAATTAATCAAACACTTCACGGGAAAATATTTGTGGCATATACTTGTGAATTGATAAATGTTGTCCCATTAAGGAAAAAGTTTTGTGTCATGGTATTGATCCTAAGTACCCAGTTACTACTGTATAAACTTCTTCAAGAATGAGATAAAATTCCAGAGTGAGTATCAAGGACTAAAAACTTGATGAAGAAGACATCTATGGCATAGTCCCTGCTTATCATTCACAAAGATCCTAACTATGCATTAGTCATCTTATTACTGTGACTGACATAAATGCAAAAGGGAAATTAAAAGCCTACAGAAACAGAAAGGTGGGTGTGATTTCAGAATCTTGTAGTTTCTTATCTATGTGTGTAGCTTCTTACCTATATGTGTAGCTTCTTACAGTGTATTGCCATGAAGTCTTGCCTAGAGAAATTGAGAAAGTGTCCAGATATTATGCCCAAACTCTTGATATTTATTAAGGTCTGAGGAAATAAAATCGTTCTTTGTATCTTTGAATTGTTTATTTTGAAAAACAAGATGGCATATTTGAAGACCATACAGTAAGATATTGTGGTCAGCAGCTGGTAATTTAAACACCTGTAAACAGAATTTGATAAACACTCTTCCTGAATTTGCTATGCCTGAGGTCCTTGGTTACTTAGGAAAGTGTGTACTTTCATACGTGAAAGTGTTGTATAAAAACTGGTAGATAGGAAGAACTTTCATGCAGCCAATATGCAGGAAATGTTACATTTAACTCCCCTCTCTTGCTTGCTACACATCTCCTAACTTGACCTAACTTCTTGCAAACTAATTAAAGGAAGAAACTTAATTATGATGCATCTTGGAATAGATTTCTTTGTGTTTATCTTATTTTGAGATTCACTCAACTTCCTGAGCACATAGGAAGAATTTATGTCTTTCTCCCTTTTTCAGCCTCTCTCTCTCCACCCCCCTCCCTCTCCTACCTCTGTTACTCCAGTGATAGCAATGTGGGATATTGTTATTATTCCACAGTCCCCTGTGAGCTGTTACCTTTTTTTCAGTGTATTTTCTCTTTAATTTTCAGGTTGGGTAATTCCTATGTTCTGTCTCCTAGTTTACTGATTCTTTCCTCTGTCCTCTCCATCCTCCTCTCAAGCTCATTCACTGAGGTCTTTTTTTTTTTTTTTCAGTTACTATACTTTTCAATTCTAAAACTTCCATTCGGCTCTCCTTTATATCCTCTTTCCTTTACTTAAATTTGATCATTTTTATTTGCTTCAAGTGTTTGTACTTGCTCATTGAAATATTTTTATCATAGCTACTTTAAAATCTTTATCAGATCATTTTTAGCAACTCTGTTATCTCAACGTTGACATCTATTGATTCTACTTTTTCATTCAGTTTGAAATCATCTGGCCTTTGGTACGAGTGATTTTCTATTGAGAACTGGATATTTTCTAATTTCATTATGAGTTTTTGGATTTTTAATAAAATCTTCTGTTTTAGCTTGCTTTCTCTGCCTCCACCTGGCAGGGAAAGGGGAACACTTCATTACTGCCAGGTGGAAGTAAAAGCCTAGGTTTCCCACTTGGTCTCCTTTGGCAACTGATGTGTGTGGGGAGGGAGGGATCCTCTCTACTGTTGAGGGTGGGAGTTCTGGTTCTGCACGTAGTCTCCACTGACACCAAGTGGAGACGGCATTATTACTGTGGCAATGTTGAAAGTCCTCACCATCCACTAGGCCTCAGCTGACATCATCTCAGCAAGGAGGCAGAGGAAGATCTTGTGCTGTCAGGTAAGGGTGGAAATCCAGACTCCTCAAGTAGTCTCCACTTATATTGTAGTGGGATTTACTGGCCAGTGGAGATAAAAGACTTGGCTCCCTACATCTAGCACCTTGGCTTTCTCTGACATCATCTTCATGGACATGTTGGAGCACCTCATTACAGGCTCACAACGGTGTAAATTTAGGATCTCCACTTAGCCTTGCATGGTGTGGGTGGAGCAATAGTTACTCTGTAGTGTTTGACTGGAGTAGAGAGATTATTGTCTAAAAGTTTTCCTCTTATTAAGCTGCCCCTTCACTGGTCTTTTGACTAGAGAGATAAAGATTTGTTGGGGCATTTTTTGTCTGTACTTATTGGCATTCAAGTTTCACATGTTTCTCCAAGTCTGGGATATAAGAGGCCAAATGAAAACATGGGAACTCACCACCGTGTTGTTCCTCAAGTCCTGAAGTCTCACACTGGTCAGACATCTCCCTCCACTTTTCAGAGTCTCCTTATGTTTATTTTATATATTATGTCCAAGACTTTTAGTTACAGGAGGAATAGAAAAAGCACAATTACTCCATATTTGGGGAAGTACGTTTGATTTTAATAATAAGAGACTTAGGGAAAGTACTAAACCAAAATCTCTAATTTGATGTTTTTGTTTTCCATTGTTTTTTTTTCCATTGCTTTTATTTTGTTTTATTGAGATACTTTTATAACAGAAGATAGTATTTTGAAGGTTTGGTAATTTTACAGATTTCTTAATAATTTTACACATGGCCTATTATAAGTTTCAAACTCTGAATTAAATCACAATTTTAGAAGCTGGAAATGAATTACAAGAAGAAAACTGAAAAATTCCAAAATATGTGGAGATTAAATAACATGCTACTGAACAACCAATTGGTCAAAGAAGAAATCAAAAGAGAAACTAAATAGTGACAGTTTTACTTTTTTCTTTCTAATTTGGATGCCCTTTATTTCTTTTTCTTGCCTAATTGCTCCATCTAGGAATTCCAATACTATGTTGAATAACAGTGGCAAGAGTGGACATCTTTGTCTTGTTGTTGATCTTAGGGGGATAGCTTTCAGCTTTTCACTGTTGAGTGTGATGTTAGCTGTGGATTTGACATATACGGCCTTTATTATGTTGAGGTATTGTTCTTTCTATACCCATTTTATTTATAAATGGGTGTTGAGTCCTGTCAAATGCTTTTTCTAGATCTATTGAAATTATCATGATTTTTACCTTTAATACCACAGTGTACCATGTTGATTATTTTGAAGATGTTGAATCATTACATCCCTGGAATAAATCTCACTTGATCATGGTTTATGATCCATTTGATGTATTGTTAAATTTGGTTTGCTAATATTGTATTGAGGATTTTTTTATCTATGTTTATCAAAAATATTGGCCTGAAATTTTCTTTTGTGTGTTGTCTCTGTCTGGTTTTAGTATAAGAGTGATTTGCAGCTTGTTAAATGAGTTAGGATGTGTTTCCTTCCTTCAATTTTTTGAGAAGAGTTTGAGAAAAATAGGTATTAAATCTTCTTTGAATGTTTGGTAGAATTCACCTATGAAGCCATCTGGTCCTGGACGTTTGTTTTTTGGGAGGTTATTGATTACTGTTTCAATCTCTTTACTAGTGATCAGTGAACTCAGATTTTCTATTTCTTCATGAGTCAGTCTTGGAAGGTTGCATTATTCTAAATATTTGGATATTATTGTGATTATACCACAAGTCCCTGTGAGTCCTGTTAGGGCTTTTTTTTTTCAGTGTTTTTTTTCTCTCTGTTGTTCATCTTGGGTAATTTCTGTGGTTCTGTCTTCTGGTTCACTGACTGTTTTCTTTTTCCCCTTCATTCTGCTCTCAAGCTAAAAGAAATGGATAAATTCCTAAAAATACACAACTTCTTAGACTGAATCATGAAGAAAGAGGAAATCTGAGCAGATCAATTACTAGTAGGGAGGTTTAATCAGTAATCAAAAACCTTCCCCCCAAAAATTCCAAGACCAGACAGCTTCACTGGTGAATTCTACCAAACATTTAAGGAAGAATTAATACCTATTGTTCTCAAACTCTTGCAAACCATAGAAGAGGAGGGAACACTTCCAAACTCATTTTATGAGGCCAGAATTACCCTGATACCAAAATCAGACAAGAGATCCACAAGAAAAGAAAATTACAGGCCAACATCCCTAATGAACATAATGCAAAAATCTCAACAAAATATTACCAAAACCGAATTTAAGAGTACATTAAAAGGAGCATACACCATGATTAAGTGGGATTGATTCCAGGCACACAAAGATGGTTCAACATCTGCAAATCCATCAATGTGATACAAAATTGATAATGATACACGTTAACAAAATGAAAGGTAAAACTCAAATGATCATCTCAATAGATACATAAAAAAAAACATTTGACAAAACAATATCCATTTATGCTAAAAACTGAAGAAAGTAAGTGTTGAGGGATCACAGCTCAAAGTAATAAAGACCATATATGAAAAGCCCAGAACTAATATCATACGCAACAGTGAAAAGCTAAAAGCATTTCCTAAGATAAGGAACAAAACAAGGATTTCCACTCTTGTTAATTCTATTCAACATAATATTGAAAGTCCTACCAAGAGTAATTAGTCAATAAAAAGAAATAAAAGGAATCCAAATTGAAAAGGAAGAAGTAAAATTGTCACTATTTGCAGAAGACATGATATTATATGTAGGAAACCCTAAAGACTCTACTCAAAAAAGCTGTTAGAACTAATAAATGAATTCAGTAAAGTTGCAGGATACAAAATAAATATACAGAAATCTGTTATATTTTTATACACTAAAAATGAACTATCAGAAAGAAAAATTAAAAATCAATCCTGTTTACAATTGCATCAAAAATACCTAGGAACAAATTTAAACAAGGAAGTTAAAGACCTGTACATTGAAGACAATAAAATATTGCTTGAAAAAAAACTGAAGAAGACATAAATGGAAAGATATTCTGTGAACATGGATTGAGAGTAATTGTTTTTTTTTGTTTTTTTTTTGTTTTTTCTTTAAACATCTTTATTAAAGTATAATTGCCTTACAATAGTGAGAGTAATTGTTAAAATGTCCATATTTCACAAATCTACAATTCAATCTACAGATCAGTCTACAGATTCAGTACAATCCTTACCAAAATTCCAATGGCATTTTTCACAGAAACAGAATAATACTAAAATTTGTGTAGAACCACAAAAGACTCTGAATATCCAAAGCAATCTTGAGAAAGAAGAGCAAAGCTGGAGGCATCACACTCCCTGGTTTCAAACTATAGTTATCAAAACAGTATGGTATTAGTATAAAAACAGAAACATAGATCAATGGAACTGAATAGAGAGCCCAGAAATAAATACACACATATATGACCAATTAATTTATGACAAAAAAGCCAAGAATATAACAATGGGAAAATGACAATCGCTCCAATAAATGGCATTGGGAAACATGGACAGCCACATGCAAAAAAAATGAAACGGGATCACTATCTTACACCATACACACAATAAAAACTCAAAATGGATTAAAGACTTAAATGTATGACCTGAAAGCATAAAACTCCTACAAGAAAACATAGGCATTAGCTCCTTGACCTCCATCTTGATGATGATTTTGTGAACTTGACACCGAAAGCAAACACAACAAAAGCAAAAATAAACAAGTGAGAATACATCAAACTAAAAGGCTTCTGCACAGCAAAGGAAACCATCAACAAAATGAAAAGGCAATCTGCAGAATGGGAGAATATATTTGCAAATCATACATCTGATAAAGAGTTAAATTCCAAAATATATAAAGAACTCATACAACTCAATAGAAACACAAAAAAAACATGATTTTTTTAAATGGGCAGAGGATCTGAATAGATTATTTTTCCAAAGAAGACATACAGACAGCCAACTGGCACATGAAAAGATGTTCAACATCACTAATCATCAGGGAAGTGAAAATCAAAACCACAATGAGATATCATATCACACCTGTTAAAATGGCTTTCATCAAAAGACAAGAGATAACAAATGCTGGCAAATGGAATTCTTGTACGCTGTTGGTAGGAATGTAAATTAGTGCAGCCACTATGGAAACAGGATGGAGGATCCTCAGAAAATTAAAAATAGAGCTACCATATGATCCTTTAATTCTACTTCTGTGTATTTATCTGAAAAATAATGAAAACAGTAACTGTAAAAGATATATGCAACCCCATGTTCATTTCAGCATTATTTATAATAGCCAGGATAGTGAAACAACCTAAATGTTCATCCATGGATGAATGGATAAAGAAAATGTGATATATATATCTAAATAAAACGGTATCTTTTTTAGCCATAAAAAATGTAATCTTGCCATTTGACACAACATGGACAGACCTTGAGGGCATTATGCTAAGTGAAATAAGTCAGAGAAAAACCAATGCCTTGTGATCTCAATTATATGCGGAATTAAAAAAAAGAAAGCTCATAGATACAAAGAACAGATTGGTGGTAGCCAGAGGCTGGGGCTGGGTGAAATGCGTGAAGGGGGTCAAAACATACAGACTTCCAGTTATAAAATAATTAAGTCATGGGGATGTAAGATACAGCATGTTGACTATAGTTAATAATACTGTATTGCAGGGGTCCCCAACCCCTGGGCCTCAGACCGGTACCCGTCTGCGGCCTGTTAGGAACTGGGCTGCACAGCAGGAGGTGAGCGGCAGGTGAGCAAGCGAAGCTTCATCTGCCGCTCCCCATCGCTTTCATTACCACCTGAACCATTCCCCACTCCCACCATCCATGGAAAAATTGTCTTCCATGGAACCGGTCCCTGGTGCCAAAAAGATTGGGGAACGCTGCTGTATTGCATATTTGAAAGTTGCTAAGAGAGTAGATCTTAAAAGTTCTCATCATAAGAAAAGAAGAATTCTGTAACTATGTGTAGTGTTGGATGTTAACTAGAATTAGTATGCTGATCGTTTCATAATATATACAAATATCAAAACATTATGTTGTTCCTGAGACTAATTTAATGTTGTATGTCATTATAACTCAATGTAAGTAATTAAATAAATACATAAATAAATAAATAGATGGCAACTTTGACAATTTAATCTCAAGTGCAGTTTAATTGCTTCAAAAATTATGTAAATAGAATATTATAAGCTGCAGAGAAAATAAAATGTGTTTTCACAGGATATATTTTGTAGTGAACTAAACTAAGCCTACTTTTTTTTTCTTTTTAGTTCGATACATTCTTTAATAAAGATATGGTTAAGATACGTGTTATGGAGGAAGGAGGCATTGGTTCATATTTTGAGTGTTCAAGGAAAGGCTAAGCCTACTTTTGAGGGACCTCTTTTTGATGCCTTTGCAACAAATGTATGTGATAAGTATGTTAAAAATGCAAAGTGTCTGAGTTTCTTTACTTTTCCCCATTAATCTTTTCTATATATATCACATATCTTTTCATTCAACTGTTATTCATATTCAGGAAAAGTTTTATGTCTATTCTTGATTACAAGCAACAGTCCTAACCCTCAAAATGTTGTTTAACTTTCCTTGTCTTTTGTAATGAACATATGGCTTTGCTTAGGATAAGCTGGAGTTTCATGTTAAATATAACTTGAATGTGTATGGGACATGTCTAGTATTTGCCAAAGTAACTAATTTCTGCTGCCCACAGTCATTTGTATTTCCATGTATAGATTTTCCAGCTGCTGGTTTCTACCTTTTAGTGATGATTCCATTTTTGCCAATGAAGAAATTATCCCTGATTTAAGTAGACATTCTGTCCATTGATGTAGTAATGGGATGAGAAGTTAACTCTGTCACCTCATAGATTATTCCATCACAGTTACAGTGTTACAAATGACATACCAGCAGCCCTTGGGTCATGAACCCCCAGCCCCTAGATGTACTACTAGAACTATAAGCAGGTTAATTCTGCCATGTAACCCTTTTGGATATTTGCTGGGAATTACCATGTCAAGGAAAGTACACACACACACACACACACACACACACACACACACACACACACACAGTTACTTTACTAGGGAGATTTATGGTTAGCAGTACCCCAGTTTCCATCTGAGTCCCTAATTCCCTCATTCCAATGAGCTCATGTCTTCAATGAAATCTAAAGTAATTGCTCCTCATGAAAATATCAGAAACATCTGATCATAATGTGATTCATATAAGAATCATTAAAACTTTTCACAAAGAAAGGGGCTCTGATAGAGTAGTCTTATAATCAGCCTCAAGACCAGTTTATTGGGGTAAAAGATTCCACTCACCATCTACATTACTGCCTTTCTAAAAAATCCCTCCCCAGAATTAATTAGAAGACTGGTATCATTTCTAATAAAACAATGATGTAATACATAAATCTGATTCAATTGCCTAGGCCAATTAATAATTCATGACAGAAATAGGACAACTACTCTCATGTTTTAAGCACAAATATTGTTAATAGGCTGACCCAAGGACTCCCAATGAAAAAGGCAGAAAGGTCCCAATGGTGTTCTACTATCCTGGAGATTAGTGAACAATAACAATGTTAGATAAGTCAAGTGAACAGAGGAGCATATGAAGAGGGGAAGATTTAGCTGGTAAAAAGTTGTTGGAATTCAGGACAAAGAAAAGCATGAAAATAGGTGAGGGGCTTGAAATTTCTGAAGAGAAAAAGGATAGAAGAAATAGGAATGCAACTGGTGTTGGGTAGTGGGAGAAGAGAACAGCATATAGGAGTATTTACAGTTCCTTCTAAGGGACTTCTGAGCTACAACGTTACTCCCCTTTATCCTTACTTTCCTCTAGTGCCTCATAAACAGGTGAAAATGGAAGGTTGTAACATGATAAAAATAATTGCTATCACTAATATAATGCATACTATTTGTCACGGACTGTATTTTTTATATTTTTTCACACTTTATCCTCAGAACAGCCCTATGAGGTATGGATTATTATTATCTCTATTTTACAGATGAATAAACCCAGATATAGAGAAGCTAAATAATTTGTCCAAAGTCACATAGTAAGTAAATGGTGGAACCAAGATTCCAACATAGGCAGTCTTACTGCAGAGTTTCTCCTCCATGCTCATCTCTCCTACACTTGCTGAAAGGGACACATTGAGAAAGGCCAAAGACTAACAAGTTGGGACTAAAAATCAGAAAGAAGGTTGAACGCAAATAGAAAGAGTAGAGAACTCATCTGTTGGAAACAGTCTTTTGTGTACGCAGATTAAGCATACTGCCAATGCCCATGGGGGGAAAAAACATTCTCAAAGAAATTGTATCATTAGTAAGTCATTCTTCTGGCTTAAAACTTGAACCTTTGAGAAACTGTAAATCCATCTTAAAAGAGATAACCCAGCAAGATTTTCCAGTTAGTACATCTCAGTGCACATCCACATATTAGTTTCTTTACAAAAAATCCATCTTGATAGTGGAACAAGAGAATGAGAAGAGTAAGAGATCACTGTGGACCTGAAAGTGAAGGCTGAACTAAGGACCTACCCTGGAAAAAATGAAGAGATAGAATCCGGTGCATTACAGTTCAGCTGTGAACATCAATCTTTGTGAAAGCAGAAAGTTTTGGCAAAGAATAAAATAATATGAAGCTAATGAGGTATGTTGACAGAGATTCAGACATATGCTAGGTCAATTGTCTTTATAGCAAGAGGTACAAAGTCTCACCTACAGCTGCCCCAAAACCCAAGAGGAAGGGAAATAAAACTATAGTTATAAAAAGAGAGGGAAGTAATGGCAATATGTGTAACCAGATTGCAAGCATTATAGGGGAATGTTTTCTGCATTAATTTATTCTTTATCTTTTTCCTAGCCAAAGAAAATATAGGTATAAATGTGGAAAAATGGGAAAAAATCCAGGCTAACTGTGTAGTCATTTGCGTGTTCCCCAAAATCCAGGCTTACAGTTTTGCTGAAAGTATACCTTAGCCTCATTTGTATCGACATCCTCAGTTTAACACATGAATAGTCACTACAGCCGGAAGACATTAGTGTTGTCCAAGTCAACAATTTTCCATAAGCCACAGAGAAAAGAATTTTCAGTTTGTTGTGACACATGAAAATTAGAGTCTTAAATACTGCTTAGAATTAAAGTGACTTAAAATAAGAGGAAATGAGAAAGAAAAAAAATGTTGAAGTGTTATAACAAGGGCAATCACTGCTGGACCACATTGAAAATAGAACCAAGCAGAAAACCGCATCAGATCCATAGGTAACTTGCTGTAAATGGATGTTAAAAAAGGCTAATGGGTTTTGAATTAGCCTAAAAGTTTGGTTTTGTTTGGATAGTATATATGTCATTGGATCTTTCACTTCATTGCTGCCTTCTCTACTGCTCAGATGCTCACATACATCACCAGTGCAATTACTCTATCCAGGACAAGCCCTCTGCTAGATTGAAGAAGTCAGCGAAGTTTTATATCAACCTCTCAAGTTTACCTTTATGGGTTCCTTTTCATTGTCCCCCATTTTCACTTCCCTTAACCAACCAGGGCTGAGACTTGTTCCTGTGAAGCACTCCATGTTAAAAGTGTTTTTTTTTTTTTCATTCAGCAGTTAGTCATCAGTGCCTTCAAGGAGAAAAAGCCAGTGCCAGGTGCTGAGGACAGTGAAATAATCCAGACCTGAATTCTACCTTAAGGAGCTTACAGTCAATGATAATCACATTTCCTTGCATTTGTCTCTAAAATCTGGTATTCTGGTATGATTTCAATGCTTCACTTGAATCCATGTAGAAAAGGGAACCCTAAAAAGTCAAATTTACATGTTCTATTCTTTGCACATCTCATTAAAGATGAAAAGGCAGAGAGGTAAAATTAAACATTTTCATTTTATAATTTTCAGGCTCTGTTCAAAAGTTTACTAAGGTATAATTACTGAAAGAATGTGGAATGATTGTTAATTTTATTCTGCAGACCAGAAGAATCACTTCAGAGAAGCACAGCTCTGATCACAGCAGGTTGGGGAATTTTAAACACCTTCCCCTTTCAATAGGAAATGGTAAGATAGAACTTAAAATTTATTTGTTCATGAAATCATTCAGCAAGAAGTTATTGAGCACAGACTGTGTGTCAAGTGTGGAATTAAACCAAGTTTCAAACAAGGACGCAAAGCAAGTTCCATACTTGGGTCTTTTGCCAATGTCTCACTATACCTTTATTGAGGGAACAACAAAACACTTCTCTTGTCTGAGCACATATCTTTGTACCCCACCTATTACATTTTCCCTGTTCTTCCTTAAAGTATAGTGATTGATGAATATTTCACTTACAGGGGACTGAAAGATTAAACAAGTCAGCTGTATTGGTATCAAAGACCTAGTAATAATAACAGAGGCAGCTCACATTTATTGTGCATTTGACATGTTCCAGGCACTGTAATAAGTGTTTTATGTGCATTTATCTCATTTAATCCTACAAAAACTCTATGAAGATTGCTCTGTTGTTATCCCATTTGTCAGATGAAGAAACCAAGTCGCAGAACAGATAAGTAAGTGGCTGAACCAGGATTTGAACCTAGACTATCGGGCTCCAGAGCCTGCACTTGAAATTGTTACACTACACTGTGCTTCAAAATAGAAAAATAAATTATACCGGAGTTTAAAAGAATAGGGTAAAAATCATCCACTACCTTCCCTCTCTTATCTCCAAATCAGCTGGAGGATTCAACTGAAATGATAACTCTTGCATTCCCTCAGTCTCTTCAAGAGCCATCACTTCCTTTTCTGATTTCTTATTACCCCATATATTAACCTTTCTTAAGGCACGTTTCATTTTCAACCTAGAATACAAGGCTCCATGGAAACAGGGGCCAAGAGCTTATATATATGATTTATTTATTTTCTACCTCAGCCACAGCCTGTACTAGCACAGTGCCTTGCATGCTATATGTTAAGTGAATGAACAGGATGAAATGGGGTAACAGATAAATTGCTCAATGACTGTTATCTTTTTCTAGATTATATGCCTCTTGGTATCACTCACAATGCCATACACAAAGTAGAAACATAATATTTCTTGAAACTGTTGAAAAGTCTCTAAATTTCTATATACGAATGAACACTGCTCAGAGTAGAAAAGCATATATGGTATTCTGTAAAACTTCTATGAAGGCCACTTCCATTCAGAGTTAACATTACACAGGGGTAAGAAGCCCAAAGCAATAAAATCTGGAAATAGACTCCTCATCCTGACACACTTCCTTTCTCCCAATCTGATAAAATTCTTAAAATAACAATGATAATATCAACAAATATAATTCTAGCAGATACTGCAAGTTTGGTATCTTTTATTTTCCAAGCACTTAACATTCATCATCTTGTTTAATACTTATTACAACGCTATGAGGTAAGTATTTTTATTTCAAATTCACAGATAAAGAAACTAAGGCCCAGAGGGCATAAGTGACTTACTTAAGGTCATACAGCTAGAGACTGGCAGAGCTGGGATTCAAACCAAGTTCTCTTAGATTCTTAAGACTGTGCTCTTTCTACTACATCCACTATGTCTCCTGACAGACTCATGAGGCTCTTATTTCTGTTCCCCAAGCTACTACTCAAATACAGTTTCTGTAGACAGAGCACCCAATTTTGTGAATTTTTCCAATTTGGAGATAGCATGGTTGTACTCAAGAGCACAAATGCTGAAATCAGACGCACCTGGGTTTGAATACCAGCTTCACCACTAATAAGCTATATATCCATGGATAAGTTACTTACTTTCTCAGAGGCTCAGTTTCCTTATATACTAAAGGGGAGCAAAACTAGTACCTCACAGGGCTAGTGTGAGGGAAAAACATGAGACAATGCGTATATAGTGCCTCAGATATAATAAATCTGAGCAAAGCGTACTTATATTTGCTACCTTAAAATATCATTGCTTATTTGTCATAATTACACCAGGTGTTGATAACCTGTCACCATTTTTCTGATAGGAAGAAGATGAAAGATTTGTGTAACTGTCAATTCCTACAAGCCAGTGCAATGGAAAATATAATCAATTCTGCTGAATGGGAAAATGGAGACACAGTTGAGGTAAGTCTTCACCAGAAGGCGGGGAGAACAGAGGCCACTATTAAATCAGCCCCCATGTTATGGCTGGTAAAATAAGTCATGGATTGCCAGTCCTTAACTCCACACTCCAGACCATACTCAGCTCCAATATACAAAAGAGGGTTTGCTTTTCTGAATTGAGACAGACTTCACCACAAACAATTTAAGTTTTCTCTCCACTAAAGAGAAAAGAAAATCCTGGGAATAAGAGGCCTATTCTCTTGGGATTCAATAATGTGTGGTGAATTTCCAGTTGCTTTAAAAAACTAAAGAGGATGGAAAAAGCACAAATTGAAGCATGGTGCAAAAGAGTCTCTGTTCACCAATCTTAACCTATCTGTAGCACAGGTGCACACAAGAAATTTTGGATCACTCTTTATAATCACCCCCTACTATCTTTAGTCCCAAGTCAAGAGATATATTTATTTATTAGAGATTCGGTATTTATATTATTTTAGTGTTAGCAATTATTATTACTTAGCCCCCAATCTGTAGGGTTTCCCATCACTTCCAATTTCCCATGAATGCCAGAGTCCATTCCAGTGTCCACATTTCTGCTTGTACAGTTCAGGTGACAGAGAACTCACCAGCTCCCGAGGTAGTTCAGTGCACAAAACCTGTTAGAAGACTTACCCTGACATGGAGTCCAAAACTTACTTGACTTTCTTTCTACCTATTGTACCCAGGCCACCTAGAACTAACTGGTTAGCTCTTCCCAGCAAGGTACTAAAAAGGTTATTTTTTAAATTTGTATTGGAGTGTCGTTGATTTAAATGTTGTGTTAGTATCCAGTGTACAGCAAAGTGAGTCAGTTATACATATACATATATCCACCCTTTTTAGGTTTATTCCTAGGTATTTTATTCTTTTTGTTGCAATGGTAAATGGGAGTGTTTCCATAATTTCTCTTTCAGATTTTTCATCATTAGTGTATAGGAATGCAAGAGATTTCTGTGCATTAATTTTGTATCCTGCAACTTTACCATATTCATTAATTAGCTCTAGCAGTTTTCTGGTGGCAGTTTTAGGATTCTCTATGTATAGTATCATGTCATCCGCAAACAGTGACAGTTTTACTTCTTCTTTTCCAATTTGTATTCCTTTTATTTCTTTTTCTTCTCTGATTGCCGTGGCTAGGACTTCCAGAACTATGTTGAATAATAGTGGTGAGAGTGGACATCCTTGTCTCGTTCCTGATCTTAGAGGAAATGCTTTCAGTTTTTCACCATTGAGAATGATGTTTGCTGTGGGTTTGTCATATATGGCCTTTATTATGTTGAGGTAGGTTCCCTCTATGCCCACTTTCTGGAGAGTTTTTATCCTAAATGGGTGTTGAATTTTGTCAAAAGCTTTTTCTGCATCTATTGAGATGATCATATGGTTTTTCTTCTTCAATTTGTTAATATGGTGTATCACATTGATTGATTTGCATATATTGAAGAATCCTTGCATCCCTGGGATAAATCCCACTTGATCGTGGTGTATGATCCTTTTAATGTGTTGTTGGATTCTCTTTGCTAGTATTTTGTTGAGGATTTTTGCATCTATGTTCATCAGTGATATTGGTCTGTAATTTTCTTTTTTTGTAGTGTCTTTGTCTGGTTTTGGTATCAGGGTGATGGTGGCCTCATAGAATGAGTTTGGGACTGTTCCTTCCTCTGCAATTTTTTGGAAGAGTTTGAGAAGGATAGGTGTTAGCTCTTCTCTAAATGTTTGATAGAATTCACCTGTGAAGCCATCTGGTCCTGGACTTTTGTTTGTTGGAAGATTTTTAATCACAGTTTCAATTTCATTACTTGTGATTGGTCTGTTCATATTTTCTGTTTCTTCCTGGTTCAGTCTTGGAAGGTTATACCTTTCTAAAAAATGGTCCATTTCTTCCAGGTTGTCCATTTTATTGGCATAAAGTTGCTTGTAGTAGTCTCTTAGGATGCTTTGTATTTCTGCGGTGTCTGTTGTAACTTCTCCTTTTTCATTTCTGATTTTATCGATTTCAGTCCTCTCCCTCTTTTTCTTGATGAGTCTGGCTAATGGCTTATCAATTTTGTTTATCTTCTCAAAGAACCAACTTTTAGTTTTATTGATCTTTGCTATTGTTTTCTTTGTTTCTATTTCATTTATTTCTGCTCTGATCTTTATGTTTTCTTTCCTTCTGCTAACTTTGGGTTTTGTTTGTTCTTCTTTCTCTAGTTTCTTTAGGTGTAAGGCTAGATTGTTTACTTGAGATTTTTCTTGTTTCTTGAGGTAGGCTTGTATAGCTATAAACTTCCCTCTTAGAACTGCTTTTGTTCCATCCCATAGGTTTTGGGTCGTCGTGTTTTCATTGTCATTTGTCTCTAGGTATTTTTTGATTTCCTCTTTGATTTCTTCAGTGATCTCTTGGTTATTTAGTAACGTATTGTTTAGCCTCCACGTGTTTGTCATTTTTACGTTTTTTTCCCTGTAATTCATTTCTAATCTCATAGCGTTGTGGTCAGAAAAGATGCTTGAAATGATTTCAATTTCCTTAAATTTACTGAGGCTTGATTTGTGACCCAAGATGTGATCTATCCTGGAGAATGTTCCGTGCGCACTTGACAAGAACGTGTAATCTGCTGTTTTTGGATGGAATGTCCCATATATATCAATTAAATCTATCTGGTCTATTGTGTCATTTAAAGCTTCTGTTTCCTTATTTATTTTCATTTTGGATGATCTGTCCATTGGTGTAAGTGAGGTGTTAAAGTCCCCCACTATTATTGTGCTACTGTCGATTTCCTCTTTTATAGCTGTTAGCAGTTGCCTTATGTATTGAGGTGCTCCTATGTTGGGTGCATATATATTTATAATTGTTATATCTTCTTCTTGGATTGATCCCTTGATCATTATGTAGTGTCCTTCCTTGTCTCTTGTAACATTCTTTATTTTAAAGTCTATTTTATCTGATATGAGTATAGCTACTCCAGCTTTCTTTGATTTCCATTTGCATGGAATATCTTTTTCCATCCCCTCACTTTCAGTCTGTATGTGTCCCTAGGTCTAAAGTGGGTCTCCTGTAGACAGCATATATATGGGTCTTGTTTTTGTATCCATTCAGCCAGTCTATGTCTTTTGGTTGGGGCATTTAATCCATTCACGTTTAAGGTAATTATTGATATGTATGTTCCTATGACCATTTTCTTAATTGTTTTGGGTTTGTTTTTGTAGGGCCTTTTCTTCTCTTGTGTTTCCCACTATAGAGAAGTTCCTTTAGCATTTGTTGTAGAGCTGGTTTGGTGGTGCTGAATTCTTTTAGCTTTTGCTTGTCTGTAAAGCTTTTCATTTCTCCATCAAATCTAAATGAGATCCTTGCTGGGTAGAGTAATCTTGGTTGTAGGTTCTTCCCTTTCATCACTTTAAGTATATCCTGCCACTCCCTTCTGGCTTGCAGAGTTTCTGCTGAGAAATCAGCTGTTAACCTTATGGGAGTTCCCTTGTATGTTATTTGTCGTTTTTCCCTTGCTGCTTTCAATAATTTTTCTTTGTCTTTAATTTTTGCCACTTTGATTACTATGTGTCTTGGCGTGTTTCTCCTTGGGTTTATCCTGTATGGGACTCTCTGCACTTCCTGGACTTGGGTGGCTATTTCCTTTCCCATGTTAGGGAAGTTTTCGACTATAATCTCTTCAAATATTTTCTCTGGTCCTTTCTCTCTCTCTTCTCCTCTGGGACCCCTATAATGCGAATGTTGTTGCGTTTAATGTTGTCCCAGAGGTCTCTTAGGCTGTCTTCATTTCTTTTCATTCTTTTTTCTTTAGTCTGTTCCGCAGCAGTGAATTCCACCACTCTGTCTTCCAGGTCACTTACCCGTTCTTCTGCCTCAGTTTTTCTGCTATTGATTCCTTCTAGTGTAGTTTTCATTTCAGTTATTGTATTGGTCATCTCTGTTTGTTTGTTCTTTAATTCTTCTAGGTCTTTGTTAATCATTTCTTGCATCTTCTCAATCTTTGCCTCCATTCTTATTCCGAGGTCCTGGATCATCTTCACTATCATTATTCTGAATTCTTTTTCTGGAAGGTTGCCTATCTCCACCTCATTTAGTTGTTTTTCTGGGGTTTTTTCTTGTTCCTTCATCTGGTACATAGCCCTCTGCCTTTTCATCTTGTCTACCTTTCTGTAAATGTGGGTTTTGGTCCACAGGCTGCAGGATTGTAGTTTTTCTTGCTTCTGCTGTCTGCCCTCTGGTGGTTGAGGCTATCTAGGAGACTTGATGGGAGGCTCTGGTGGTGGGTAGAGCTGACTGTTGCTGTGGCGGTCAGAGCTCAGTAAAACTTTAATCCACTTGACTGTTGATGGGTGGGGCTGGGTTCCCTCCCTGTTGGTTGTTTTGCCTGAGGCAACCCAACACTGGAGCCTACCTGGGCTCTTTGGTGGGGTTAATGGCAGACTCTGGGAGGGCTCACGCCAAGGAGCAATTCCCAGAACCTCTGCTGCCAGTGTCCTTGTCCCCACGGTGAAACAGAGCCACCACCCCCTCTGCAGGAGACCCCCCAACACCAGCAGGTAGGTCTGGTTCAGTCTCCCCCAGGGTCACTGCTCCTTCCCCTGGGTCCCGATGCACACACTACTTTGTGTGTGCCCTCCAAGAGTGGGGTCTCTGTTTCCCCCAGTCCTGTCGAAGTCCTGCAATCAATTCCCACTAGGCTTCAAAGTCTGATTCTCTAGGAATTCCTCCTCCCGTTGCCGGACCCCCAGGTTGGGAAGCCTGACGTGGGGCTCAGAACCTTCACTCCAGTGGGTGGACTTCTGTGGTATAAGTGTTCACCAGTCTGTGAGTCACCCACCCAGCAGTTATGGGATTTGATTTTACTCTGATTGCGCCCCTCCTACCGTCTCACTGTGGCTTCTCCTCTGTCCTTGGATGTGGGGTATCCTCCTTGGTGAAGTCCAGGGTCTTCCTGTCAATGATTGTCCAGCAGCCAGTTGTGATTCTGGTGCTCTCGCAAGAGGGAGTGAGAGCACGTCCTTCTACTCCGCCATCTTGGTTAATCCTCCCTGGGTTCCCTATAATTCTAATGTTCATGCATTTAGTGTTGTCCCAGAAGTCTTTGAGACTGTCCTCAATTCTTTTCATTCTTTTTTCTTTATTCTGCTCTGTGGTGGTTATTTCCACTATTTCATCTTCCATGTCACCTATCTGTTCTTCTGCCTCAGTATTCTGCTCTTGATTCCTTCTAGGGAATTTTTTATTTCATTTATTGTGTTGTTCATCATTGTTTGTTTGCTCTTTAGTTCTTCTAAGTCCTTGTTAAACGTTTCTTGTATTTTCTCCATTCTATTTCCAAGATTTTGGATCATCTTTACTATCATTACTCTGAAATATTTTTCAGGTAGACTGCCTATTTCCTCTTCATTTGTTTGGTCTGGTGGGTTTTTTGCCTTGCTCCTTCTTTTGCTGTGTGTTTCTGTGTGTTTACATTTTGCTTAACTTACTGTGTTTGGGGTCTCCTTTTCGCAGGTGCAAGTTCATAGTTCCCGTTGTTTTTGGTGTCTGCACCCAATGGCTAAGGTTGGTTCAGTGGGTTGTGTAGGCTTCCTGGTGGATGGGACTGGTGCCTGTGTTCTGGTGAATGAGCCTGGATCTTGCCTTTCTGGCAGGCAGGACCACATCCGGTGTTGTGTTTTGGGGTGTCTGTGATCTTATTATGATTTTAGGCAGCCTCTCTGCTAATGAGCGGGGTTGTGTTCCTGTCTTGCTAGCTGTTTGGCATAGGGTGTCCAGCCTTGTAGCCTGCTGGTCGTTGGGCGGAGCTGGGTTTTAGCATTGAGATGGAGATCTCTGGGAGATCTTTCAATTTTGATATTATGTGGAGCCAGGAATTCTCTGGTGGACCAATATCATGAGCTCAGCTCTCCCACCTCACAGACACAGCCCTGACACCCGGCTGGAGCACCAAGACCCTGTCAGCCACACAGCTCAGAAGAAAAGTGAGAAAAAAAGAAAGAAAGGAAAATAAAATAAAGTTATTAAAATAAAAAAAATTAAAAATAAAAAAAATAAAAAGAAAGAAAGAAAGAAAGAAGACAGCAACCATCCTGAAAACAAATCCACCAGTGATAACAAGCGCTAAAAACTATACTAAAAATTTTTTTAAATTCGGACAGACAGAACACTAGGACAAATGGTAAAACAATGCTATATAGCATTTTATGGGAATGCTATAAAAGGCTAAACAAATCTACGAATGATAATAAACTCTAAAACTAAACTAAGATGAACATAAAAGCAGAAACAAATTAGTTGCAGATAGCAAACCCCAAGTCTGCATTTGCTTCCCAAGTCCACTGCCTCAATTTTGGGATGATTCATTGTTTATTCAGGTATTCCAGAGATTCAGGGTACATCAAGTTGATCGTGGAGATTTAAGCCACTGCTCCTGAGGTTTCTGGGAGAAATTTCCCTTTCTCTTCTTTGTTTGCACAGCTCCTGGCTTTCACCTTTGGATTTGGCCCAGCCTCTGCATGTAGGTCGCCTGAGGGAGTCTGTTCTTCACTCAGACAGTACAGGGTTAAAGTAGCAGCTGATTAGGGGGCTCTGGCTCACTTTGAGTGGGGGGGAAGCAAGGGTACGGAATGCGGGGTGAGCCTGTGGTGGCAGAGGCCATCATGACATTGCAACAGCCTGAGGCGCACTGTTTGTTCTCCTGGGGAAGTTGTGCCTGGATCATGGACGCTGGCAGTTGAGGACTGCACATGCTCCCAGGAAGGGAGGTGTGGATAGTGACCTGTGCTTGCACACAGGCTTCTTGGTGGCTGCAGCAGCAGCCTTAGCATCTCATGCCCATCTCTGGTGTCTGCACTGATAGCCGCTGCTAATGCCCATCTCTGGAACTCATTTAGGCGGTGCTCTGAATCCCCTCTCTTCACACACCCTGAAACAATGATCTCTTGCATCTTAGGCAGTTCCAGACGTTTTCCCAGACTCCCTCCCAGCTAGCTGTGGTGCACTAGCCCCCTTCAGCCTGTGTTCGTGCAGCAAACCCCAGTCCTCTCCCTAGGATATGACCTCCGAAGCCAGAGCTTCAGCTCCCAGCCCCCACCCACGCCGGTGGGTGAGCAGACAAGCCTCTCAGGCTAGTGAGTGCTGGTCAGCACTGATCCTATGTGTAGGAAATCTCTCCGCTTTGCCCTCTGCACCCCTGTTGCTGTGTTCTCCTCTGTGGTTCCAAAGCTTCCCACCCGCCACCCCCCATCTCCACCAGTGAAGGGACTTCCTAGTGTGTGGAAACTTTTCCTCATTCACAGCTCCCTCCCGGAGGTGCAGGTCCTGTCCCTATTCTTTTGTCTCTTTCTTTTTTCTTCTGCCCTACCCAGGTACGTGGGTAGTTTCTTGCCTTTTGGGAAGTCTGAGGTCTTCTGCCAGCGTTCAGTAGGTGTTCTGTAGGATTTGTTCCACATGTAGATGTATTTGTGATGTATCTGTGAGGAAGAAGGTGATCTCCACATCTTACTCCTCCACCATCTTGAAGGTCTCCAGTTTTTATGCTTAATTAGGTCCCATTTGTTTATTTTTATTTATTTTCATTACTCTCAGAGGTGGATCAAAAAATATCTTCTGTGATTTTTGTCATAGAGTGTTCTGCCTATGTTTTTATCTAAGAGTTTATAGTATCTGGTGTCCCATTTAGGTCTTAATCCATTTTGAGTTTATTTTTGTGTATGGTGTTAATGTTCCTATTTCATTCTTTTACATGTAGCTGTCCAGTTTTCCCAGCACCACTTACTGAAGAGACTGTCTTTTCTCCACTGTATATTGTTGCTTCCTTTGTCATAGATTAGGTGACCATAGGTGCATGGGTTTAAATCTGGACTTTCTATCCTGTTCCACTGATCTATATTTCTCTTTTTGTGCCAGTACCATACTATTATGATTACTGTAGCTTTGTAGTATATTATGAAGTCAGGGAGCCTGATTCCTCTAGCTCCATTTTCCTTTCTCAAGATTGCTTTGAAGAAAGAAAAATGGAGCTGGAGGAATCAGGCTCCCTGACTTCAGACTATACTACAAAGCTACAATAATCAAGACAGTATGGTACTGGCACAAAAACAGGAATATAGATCAATGGAACAGGATAGAAGGCCCAGAGATAAACCCACGTACATATGGTGACCTTATCTTTCATAAAGGAGGCAAGAATATACAGTGGAGAAAAGACAGCCTCTTCAATAAGGGGTGCTGGGAAAATTGGACAGCTACATGTAAAAGAATGAAATTAGAACACTCCCTAACACCATACACAAAAATAAACTCAAAATGGATTAAAGACCTAAATGTAAGGTCAGACACTATTAAACTCTTAGAGGAAAACATAGGCAGAACACTCTATGACATAAATCACAGCAAGATCCTTTTTGACCCACCTCCTAGAGAAATGGAAATAAAAACACAAATAAACAAATGGGACCTAATGAAACTTAAAAGCTTTTGCACAGCAAAGGAAACCATAAACAAGACGAAAAGACAACCCTCAGAATGTGAGAAAATATTTGCAAATGAAGCAACTGACAAAGGATTAATCTCCAAAATTTACAAGCAGCTCACAAAGCTCAATATCAAAAAAACAAACAACCCAATCCAAAAATGGGCAGAAGGCCTAAATAGACATTTCTCCAAAGAAGATATACAGATTGCCAACAAACACATGAAAGGATGCTCAACATCACTAATCATTAGAGAAATGCAAATCAAAACTACAATGAGGTGTCACCTCACACCAGTCAGAATGGTCATCATCAAAAAATCTACAAACAATAAATGCTGAAGAGGGCGTGGAGAAAAGGGAAATCTCTTGCACTGTTGGTGGGAATGTAAACTGATACAGCCACTGTGGAGAACAGTATGGAGGTTCCTTAAAAAACTAAAAATAGAACTACGATACGACCCAGCAATCCCACTACTGGGCATATACCCTGAGAAAACCATAATTCAAAAAGAGTCATGTACCACAATGTTCATTGCAGCTCTGTTTACAATAGCCAGGACATGGAAGCAACCTAAGTGTCCATCATTGGATGAATGGATAAAGAAGATGTGGCACATATATACAATGGAATATTACTCAGCCATAAAAAGAAATGAAATTGAGTTATTTGTAGTGAGGTGGATGGATCTAGAGTCTGTCATACAGAGAGAAGTAAGTCAGAAAGTGAAAAACAAGTACCATATGCTAACACATATATATGGAATCTAAGAAAAAAAAATGTTCATGAAGAACCTAGGGGCAAGACGGGAATAAAGATGCAGACCTACTAGAGAATGGACTTGAGGATATGGGGAAGGGGAAGGGGAAGCTGGGACAAAGTGAGAGAGTGGCATGGACATATATACACTACCAAATGTAAACTAGATAGCTAGTGGGAAGCAGCCACATAGCACAGGGAGATCAGCTCGGTGCTTTGTGACCCTCTAGAGGGGTGGAATAGGGAGGGTGGGAGGGAGGGAGACAAGAGGGAAGAGATATCGGGATATATGTATATGTATAACTGATTCACTTTGCTATAAAGCAGAACCTAACACACCATTGTAAAGCAATTATACTCCAATAAAGATGTTAAAGAAAAAAAAAGATTGCTTTGGCTATTCGGGGTCTTTTGTGTTTCCTTACAAATTGTAAAATATTTTGTTCTAATTCTGTGAAATGCTATTGGTAATTTGATAGGGATTGCATTGACTTTGTAGATTGCTTTGGGTACTATAGTCATTTTGACAATATTGATTCTTCCAATCCAAGAACATGGTATATTTCTCTATCTGTTTGTGTCATCTTTGATTTCTTTCATCAGTGTCTTATAGTTTTCTGAGTTCAGGTCTTTTGCCTCCTTAGGTAGGTTTATTCCTCGGTATTTTTTTCTTTTTGATGCAATGGTAAATGGTTTTGTTTCCTTAATAGTTATTCAATATTTTTATAGATTACGCTCCATTTAAAGTTATTACCACAATAATATTTCCCTGTGCTGTAAAATATATCCTTGTTGCTTATCTATTTTATGCATAGTAGTTTGTATCTCTTAATCCCTTTCCCCTATTGTGTCCTTCCCCCTTTCCTTCTCCCCACAGGTGACCACTAGTTTGTTTTCTACATCAGTGATTCTGTTTCTGTTTTATTATATTCATTCCTTTGTCTTTTTTTTTTAGAGTCCACAAAAGGTAATAACATACGGTATTTTTCTTTCTCTTTCTAACATTTTACTATGCATAATATCCTCTTGGTTCATCCACATTGCTGCAAATGGCAGAGATATCCTTAATATCTCTTTAATATAGGATTGCCTGACCAGAGTTATTTCCAGGTAGGAATTGTAAAATCTATTTATATGGTCTAAATCCAAAGTTGACCAAATAGGACAATTTCGGTTTCAGAGAACTGCTTGCCCTAAGAAACTGCAACTTCAACCAAGTCATTTCCCCATTTGGGGCACTGGACTGGACTGTAAACATTGAGGGGTTGGATTATATACTCTCCAGAGGCTCTTTGAGCTCCGAAAGTTTTCATTCTAAGGTAATGGATAGTTGTGTTCTATGAAGTGTCTCTACAAGCTATTTAAGACATGTGGTGGAGTTTAAGAAAGTAACAACTGGCCATCATCCTTTACAATGTCCCTTTGTGCTTTGTACTGGTAAATCATGTCTTCATGGCTAACTCTACTGACATGGAGAGAGGTCACAAGGCCCCAGATTTCAGCACTTCCAAAGCAATCCTTAATTTTGCCCAGTCACTAAAACTCATGGATGAATGAGAACAATTCAAGTAATCATTTGTTTGTGATGTGTACTTTGTCAAATATACTAATTAAAAGTGAAATGATGCCACAGTCAATGAGATTTAGTTTTAACAAGGCACATAGACTATTATTAGAATGGAAATTAGAGGTTGTATTCCCAAATCACCTTCATCCAAATACTTGGGCAGAAATGGTAAAATTATTGCCAAAATATCAGCTTACTTATTTGAAACCTTATAGTGGAATTTGCAAAAATTAAGGAAATTTTGACACCAATAAAATTAAAGTCATTATGGTGTAAAGGAAGCAAAGCAAATAACATGAAGCAGGGAGAAATAATAAATACATTCTATGAGAGAAACAGGATAAAAATGATCTTGACAGACAGGAACACTGAGTAAAATCTAACATGAGAGAATGTAATGAGGATAAATTTAAAATCCTACACATGTGTACAAAGAGCCAACTCTACAAGAGTAAGATCAAGGAAGGCTTGGCTTAGTAGCAATATTTATCTTAATAGCTGTAAGATCAATATGATTCAACAGGATCTGCCAAAAAATGAGTGGGATCTTAGTGTGCATTGAGAATAGTTTGCGTAACTGGAACTCTGTGTTCAATTCTGGAAACCACAGTTTGATATATACATACACAAAGGGTGAAGAAACTTGAAAGCTCAATGTGATCTGGTCCTGCCTAGTTTTCCAATGTTATCTTTTGCTATGTATCCACAAAGACCCTTCATTTGATCATGCTAACCTACTAACAAATGCCTCAAATATTCCTTGTTTATCCATACTTATAAGTCACCATAATTTTGTTTCTCAGCTGAAGCACATTACCTTTTGTAAACATTTTCTAATATTCCACCTCAGGTTGTGGTTTGTTCCTGTTAACACTCTATGCTTACCTCCATCACAGCACTTATTGCAAAGCTACTGACTTTTTTTCTTTGTCTTCATACCTAGAGTTCTTTGAGGGTAGGGTTTGCTTATTCATCTTCGTATCCTCAGCTTCCTGCAAAGTGCCTGACACATAGCAAGTGCTGAACAAACTACTTTAAAAAATAAAAGTTATACATGACTATAGAAAGGAAATTCAGCTGCTATGCTGGAGGAATAAGAGAGGTTGGGACACAGTAATTGCTTTCAAATATTTCAAGGTCTGTCATGAGATAAGGAACTGAACTTATTTCCTTCAGCCTCAGAGAGCAAAACAGGAACTAGTATGTAGAAGTTATGAAGAAGTATGGAGCTTTCACTTCCAGATAAGTATTTTCTAACAAAAACAGAATGTTTTATTATAATATATCCATCAAAAGGAGTTATCAAGCAGAGATTGGACTTTCCAAGGGCATGGGAGAGTGTGTTCAAACATAAAATAAAGAGTTAAGAGCTTATGTCTTCTACATACAGATGGCCAAGAGGCACATGAAAAGATGCTCAACATCACTAATTATTAGAGAAATGCAAATCAAAACTACAATTAGGTATCACCTCACACTGGTCAGAGTGGTCATCATCAAAAAATCTACAAACGATAAATGCTGGAGAGGGTGTGGAGAAAAGGGAACCCTCCTACACTGTTGGGAATGTAAATTGGTACAACCATTATGAGGAACAGCATGGAGTTTCCTTAAAAAACCTAAAAATAGGGGCTTCCCTGATGGCGCAGTGGTTGAGAATCTGCCTGCCAATGCAGGGGACATGGGTTCGAGCCCTGGTCTGGGAAGATCCCACATGCCGCGGAGCAACTAGGCCCGTGAGCCACAACTACTGAGCCTGCGCGTCTGGAGCCCGTGCTCCGCAACAAGAGAGGTGGCGATAGTGAGAGGCCCGCGCACCGCGACGAAGAGTGGTCCGCTCTTGCCGCAACTGGAGAAAGCCCTCGCGCAGAAACAAAGACCCAACGCAGCCATAAATAAATAAATAAATAAAATTTAAAAAAAAAAAAAAAACTAAAAATAGAGCTACCATTGATCCAGCAATCCCATTCCTGGACGTAAATCCAGAGGAAACCACAATGCGAAAAGATAAATGCACCGCAATGTTCATTGCAGCACTATTTACAATAGCCATGACATGGAGGCAACTTAAATGTTCATCGACAGAGGAATGGATAAAGAAGACGTGGTACATACATACAGTGGAATATTACTCAGCCATAAAAAATAACAAAATAATGCCATTTGCAGAAACATAGATGAACCTAGAGATTGTCATACTGAGTGAAGTAAATCAGACAGAGAAAGAGAAATATCATATGATATTGCTTACATGTGGAATCTAAAAATATGGTACAGATGAATGTATTTACAAAACAGAAATAGAGTCACAGATGTAAAAAACAAGCTTATGGTTACCAGGGGAAAGGCATGGGGGAGGGATAAATTGGGAGATTGGGATTGACATATACATACTATTATATATAAAATAGATAACTAATAAGAACTTACTGTATAGCACAGGGAACTCTACTCAATACTCTGTAATGACCTATATGGGGAAAGAATCTAAAAAAGAGTGGATATATGTATATGTATAACTGATTCGCTTTGCTGTACACCTGAAACTAACACAACATTGTAAATCAACTCTACTACAAAAGAAATTTAAAATAAAATAAAATAGCTATTTGTTTTTTAAAGAAAAGAGCTTGTTTTCTAGCCTCTATAACTCTAAATTCTTAGAACTCTATAGTAAGGATCAAATCAATTGGGTTCTAGTCCTGGGTCTGCAGCTTACTAGCTGGGTAATCTTGTTAAGATATTAAACCTCTCTGTGCCACAGATTCCTTATCTATGATATGACAGAATGAGACTAGAATGTTGCTTCCAACCAAAAAATTTATGGATAAATAAATAATATGTTTATATAGAATTTATACTTTATAAAACATATTCCCATTTCCTCTCGTTTGATCCTTGCCACATCCCTGAGCATTCATGGAAAGGTGCTGCTACTCCATTTGACAAATCAGAAAACTGTGGCCCAGAAAAATTAGGTGATTTGCTAAAGATTTAATGTTCCTTACACCACACCATGTTGAATTTAAAACGAGACTTTATGGCCAGTTTAATCGTCTACTTTTTGAAATCCAGATATCCATGCTAACATCCATTGAAGGAAACCAAATCCAACATGCATGTTTTCATTTACCATTAGCAAAAATAATTATGAAATCCCTGGACAAATTTTGGCATATCTTTATGAGTATAAACTTCTGAATCTAGTTGAAACATCCCACACAAACCACATAGCCTAAAGAAGGGGAAGTAGTTATACACAATGAGGGGCTAAAATGCTGTGAATGCTCAAGTAATGTTTGATGAATGAGCGAATGGATAGATGAATTGATTGATGGATGATAGATAGATGGATGGATAGGTTGGGGGATGGGTGCATGAAGTGATGGATCAATGGATAAAATTTGTGGCAGAATCAGGACTGGAGCCTGAGTGTCCTGGCACTCACTTCACTGTACTTCCACTGGATAATTTTACCTCTCTAAGCAAAAAAAAAAAAGGAAAAAATATTTATGCATATTTTTAAAAACAATTGATTGTGGCAATGTGATCTAGCAGAAAAAACTATTAGCTTTAAAGCCATACAAACCTGGGTTTGAGTCTCAACTCTACCAGCTAATAGCTGTGTGACCTTGGGAAAGTTAGTTGTCTTTGCCAGTTTCTTTTTCACCTGAAAAATGGGGATAATGTGGTCAAAATGAAGTTAAATAAAACATCTGTGTAAAAAATCTAGCAAGTGCATCACACCCAGTAGATGTTCAATAAATATTTGTCCCACTCCTTCTCTGTGACTTTTAAATTTTTACTTACATTCTACAGAAATGCTGACATTATCTCTTCTGAAGATCATGGAACTTCTTTACCATATGTGGCTCTAATCCAATGTTTCCCAAAGTGTGGTCCCTCAGACCAGCAGCATCAGCATCACCTGGGAACTTGTTAGATATGCAAATTCTCAGGCCTCACCCCAAACCTACAGAGTCAGAAACTGTGGGAGTGGGGCCTAGAAACTTCTGTTTTAATAAACCCTCTAGGTGATACTGATACATTTTAAAGCTTGAGAACCACTAATCAATACCATTGGTACCTCTAGATTCATTGTTTAATGTTCTAGAACCAATTAAAGGCATGAAGACCTTTTATTGCGTTTTTTTTCCTAAGGTATCCTCTGAAATAGGACATCATATCCACATGTCATGTTATGTCAATCCATGATCCAGGAGGTTACATTAAGTGACACTGGAATTCCAGTGACAGCTTATAAATAAAACATAATAAACTTCTCCTCGTCAGTACATTGTGAGGATGTCCTTTGTTTGTAATGACCCCTCTAAACCATCTCAACAACTTTGTGAGAAAGGCACTGTACATCTTTGTTAAAAACCAAAACCTTTGTATTTCTTGACATCTTACTTTAAATTATGAATTACTCTTTATAGCAGTGATTCAAGACTAGTCAGTACCCATGCTGGTAATTCAGTGAACAGTACTTTGTTATTTTGTTTTATTGTCTTGGTTTAGAAATAGCAGAATTGAGCATGGACACATGCAGTCTAGATCATTTGATTCAGATGGACATGCTTGAAGAATGCCTAATAAGTTGACCCATACCGTCCTAACCAGGCAACTCTGAATTATAGACATAATGCCTAAGAGGAAACAAACATTTCCTGGAAGTGGAACTGTCTTTTCAAATTTAAACCTTTATAATAATGATAATGCCATTCTCCTTTCTGCCAATTTTTGACCCAGGAGTTCGAGGACCAGGGGTAGAGTGACCATTGTAAGAAAGATAGAAGAATGGCTACTGAAAGGCTTTGAAGGATCAGCATAAAGTCCTTAGGCCAAATAAAGTTTAACCACCCAGACTATAGGCATGAGAGACTCTCAACTACACTGAAGTTTAAAACAATTCCAACTGTACCCTGAATATTAATATTTCAACTGGGGATAGTAAGCCAAAAATGGCTGCCATAGACCAAGTCATCTGGGCCCTAAAGCTAAAACAATTGGAGTTTCATCTCAGCTGTGAGAAGAAAACTCATTTTGCTTTTTAATGCTGTCTCCATTATGTTTCTACCATGCTCAGATCCAAGCTCTTCAAGGGCAAAAGGTAAGATCCAACAAACCTCTCAAGAAGTTTTAACCATGTATATAGTAGATGGCTGAAAACTGAAGAAAATTATAAAATCGGCACACAGAAGAGGGGTAGAGGGAAAGGTAATGAAGAGACACAAACTCCTTCACCTGGTCTCATCACCAGTTCTCTCACCCTTCTGTCCCACAAGTAAGGATGATACTGGGTAGGGGTGATCCAATTCCTGGCACTTATAATAAACTTTTGGATTTCTGGATAAATATAAATAAAAGCTATAGTCTGTGAGTCAAAACTACAGAAGTCATGTCAGAAGGTAGACTATTTAGTTAGATATGTATAATACTGGTGATTTGTAGACAGTTTTAGATGGTACATAGACAAACTTTTTGTTTTTAACATTATCTACCACATCTAGCCCATGATGCCAAAAAATCTAATGTTTAAGATAATGATAAAATAGATATTTAAATTTAAAATAGTTAATGTAAATAAAAATAGTAAGCAATTAATAATAAAAGTGATGAGAATATAGCAGATGTTCAGAAAGTGGTATGAAAATGACCAAAATTTAAGCTTAAGGAAAACTGACTTTCAGTAAAATTCAAGCCTTGGGAGAACAGGGTATATATTTATAACCTGAAGTCATTGAATCTTTACAGTCAAGTAATGAAATATTCATTATGTTTAGTCTGTACTTAATGAATCAGAGTTTTTGAGTTGGCAGGACCCTACTAATCAAATTGGCACATGACTTAGAAGGGAAAGATTTTAATTAAGGAAGCAAACACTGGGGCTTGATTTGAAAGAGAGAGGAAAGGAGAGAGAGGGGAAGGGGCAAGGAGAGAGAGAGGAAGAGAGAAAGAGAGAAAAAGAGAGAGAGGGAGGGAGAATGTACTTGAATTTTTATCATTTTCTAAAAGCTCTTGCTTTTGGTAAGTTCAAGTGTTTAATGTGGTGAAGTTCTCTTTTCAGTGCCCTAGGTTTTAGGTTAGGACTAGATGTCTAATTACTTTGTGCCTCAAATACAAAAATATTTTATCTTTGCCTGTCTCAGAAAGACAGAAATATCCAGAGTGAACTTATACAATGTGGTTTTATTCACTCAAAAAAGAGAATGTAGTGTTACCTGGAACAATAGAAGTTTGGCGGGCAGGGACCCTGAGCATAGAAGGTCTTCCTCCAGATTTCCTGAAGACCACATTCTCTTGGATATGTGTTTTACTGGAGAGAGGAAAAAAAGAAAAGAAAAAAATGTCTTTTATCATAGTTTTTTTTTTGAAAAAAAAACGAAGTTCCAAATAGTACCAGAGGTACTGTTACACATTTGAGTCTGTGTCTTGACATAATAAGACAATAGAACAAAGGGCCTTTGCATTTCTCCTACTCATCTTGCTAAAGCATTAATTTAGAAGTCTAACTATAAGGATTTACAGCTATTTCCCCACTGATTTTCCTGCCAAAAATGAAGAGAACACACACACTCACACACACACACACACACACACACTTTCTTTCATCTATCTATTGATGCATATAGATAGATAGATAGATAGATAGATAGATAGATATAGGGATAGATATAAATATATAGATATAAATATATCTGAAAAATTCATAACAATTATAAGGATATTTTGAAGCTCTTGAGTGCTTTTAAATTTTTTAATTTCCCAAACATTTTTACATTAGTCATTTCAAATAGATACTTTTTGATCATTCAAAAGGGGGTAGGAAACATGAAGACCTGGTATTGCTTTACTAAGCAAATTAACCTCACTTCACTTTTAAATATGGTTCATATACTAGCAGATTAGCAGAATGGTATAGACCTAATATATCTGGATTTTAGCAAATCATTTTACAAAGTCTCTCATGATATCCTTGTGGACAAAATGATGAAATGTGGGATGAATCATAGGACAGTTAAACGTGGAGCATTTTAAACATATGTACCCATGAACTGCTGATGAATGTTTCTATGGAGCAAGGAGAGGCTAGCTGTACCACATTGAGCACTTCCCAGACCATAATATTGGAGCAGAAATAAATGGTCACAGAAGAGTGCCAGGATGATGAGGGGTAGTCAAAAGCATATTATATGAGAAACAGTTAAAGGAATTGTGGCTATTTCACCTGGAGAATATTTACGGAGAATATCAGTGCAGTCTTCACAAACTTGAAGGGCTATTATATTGAAAATTAGAACTTAATCAGTGTGGCTGCAAAAGGCAGGATAAAGACTAAGGGGTGAAAATTTCAGTGAGATAGATTTGAACTCAACAAAAGGAAGAATTTTCTGGCAGTAAAACAGAAAAATGAGCTGTCTGGAAAGATGATGAGTTCTTTGTCCTGTAGGGACTTGAGACTGGACTGGATGAGTATCAAAGACGAAGAGGATGTTATGGAGTGAGAGACTGGGTTAGGTGGCCTTCAAAGCTTCCCTAATTCTCAGAGTATATGAGTCATTAACTTATTCATTCATTCATTCCACAAATATTTCTTGAGTTCCTACTAAATGCCAGACATGATTCTAGGCACTAGAGAAACGGTAGAGAATAAGACAAATTTCCTGTCCTAATGAGGTCATCTTCTATTAGAAGAAATAGGCAATAAGTGAGAAAACAACTAAATAATTAAGATAATGTCAGATAATGAAAATGTCAGAAAGAAAATTACATCTTTGCACCATTTGCTCCTTACAATCACTGGAACTGAGATCTTTTGATTTAGAGATGAGTACTCTGCCCACTAAACTTATTTATCCAAAGAGTTAAGGCCTGGGATTTGTCAGACCAGATTGGGAGAGAGAAACTAACATTGGTGATTCCCTCTAAAGTATATTACAGGATTCTCATAAAAGGTGGAATTAACAGTATGAGATTCATAGTCAGTGAAAAATTATGTTTCTTGACTCCAGAAGAACATGGCTTTAGAAATCATAATGTAAATAATGAGGGCAATGTATGTTAGTTCATGCCCTTCAATCACTGTTATAAATGATCATTTCACCGACATTGTGTGGAACAGAGAACAAAACAGGTGAGGCCCACTTGAGCATGCAAATGAATGATGCTATCAGGTCAATCATAGGCAAAAATCATTAAATAAGCAGCTTTGGGGCTGCTTTTTGGTGCAGAGATAATAAAGGATCTCTTTACCAGTCCCTTCAAGTCACACCACCAACTCTATGTGGCAAGCGTCTACATTTTTAATAAATCTGCCTCAGAAACCATGCTCCAGGTCAGCAAAGGTCCATATTGAAGACAGAGGTAGCAAAATTGCAACCTACAAAATTGAATGTAATATAGTCAGATATATGTCTACTTGTGACAACCACCCTCCCACCCTGATACTCAGACAAGATAGAGGCATTTTAGATGTAAAAAGGCAAACAAATGAAAGGACTTTCTCAGGGAAGCAAATTAGACCAAAAGTAAACTCTAAGATGAATTGAAAACAGCCACCCCCTCTGGCCCAGTCAGAGAAATGCAAAGCAGATCCTAAGTCCCGCTGGTCACCCCTACTCCCCTGGGTGGTGAGTCAAAGTGAAACATCACCTGATGCAGAAAACAAAGCCAAATTTAGTCTAGCCTAGAGAGGCATTGCCAAAAAAGGAAGAGGTAAAACAAATAGCCAGATGAATTTTCAAAAAGACAAACAACCAAAACAAATAAACAAATACAAAAGATCATTTAAAAGATTAATAGCAAATTTCCCAATTCTGATTGAGACAGAGGAATGGGGAGCCACATGGGGTGCATTGTCCTGCCTGCCAAACCCTTTAGTACTCATGTAGGTCACCCTGAGGTCAGGCCACTTACAAGTGATGATTTCTGGGGAGGGAAAAGAGTAGGCAAGACTCATGTCTTCAGGCTGTGGAAATTGTTTTCAACTCCTAATTCCTTAGCACTTAGGTAGAGTAACAACTGATCACTGCTGACTCCATATTGGTATAGCACAGAAAGCTGACCTTAGTAGAAGCATTCGAATGAAGCTTTGGAGATGACTCTCCACAGGGCTGGTTTTGTGTAATCTGCAAAATGCAACCATGTTTCCTCTCCTCTCCCAGCTTCTGAGGCCTTTTACTCCTTCTAGTGGCTCCTTCCCCTCAATCCATTGCCCTCCCACTGAAGTGTCAGTGACTTCAAAGAATCCCCCACCCAAGGGCCTGTCTTCTAGGACTTAGTATAAAGAGCTGTAATAGTTTCCTGGGGTTGCCATAACATAAATAAATGGAAAAATTCATTTTTTGAAAGTTCTAGAGACCAGAAGTCCAAAATCAAAGTGTCAACAGGGCCATGCCCCCTCTGAAGGCTCTAGGGAGAAATCCTTCCTTACCTCTTCTAGTTTCTGGTGGCTCCTGACACTTTTTGCTTTGTCAATGCTTCACTCCAATCTCTTCCTCCGTCTTCACATTGCCTTCTTCCCTGTGTGTCTCTGTATCTTCACATGGTCTTCTTATGAGGACAGCAGTCACTGGATTAAGGGTTCCCCCCTTAATCCACTTAAACATTGTGCTGAGGGCAGTCCCTGCCACCAGTTTTTTGGAACCTAGAGTTAGTTAAGTATTTTGGCCATCAGTTCATACCATACTAGTCTTCAAATAATCTAGCTAACTTGATGATATTTGTCCTGTCCTTCTTGAGCACCTTTGGAAAAGCATTAGAATTAATCTTTCTTTAAAACCAACATTCTTTCAATAGTCAGTTCCCTACTACTACTCCCCATACATACACATCTCCCCACCAACCACAAGCATATTTCTAAGCAAGCCAGAAAATAAATCTTTGCTCCGAATGTTTTTTTGGGGTTTGAGTTCCTTCTCCTGTCCTCATCCCAACCGAACACCAACAAATTAACTCATTCAGAACTAGATTTAAAAGTGCCAGACAGAGAAAGGAACAGAAGTCCCCATATCTGGCTCCTTCGTAGAGTTTTCAGTACTTGTTAAACTATACATTGCAAAGCTCCACCTCTAGAAATTCTGGAACTGTTGGCCTTGCTGTGTCCTGGGAATTGCTTTTAAGGAAAAATCTCAGATTATTCTGATGCCAGCTTTTGAGGACTAGCGTTTGAGAACCACTGAACACCACTGTTTCATAAGTATCTTGCTTAAAATGCAATATACAGTTCATATACTGTACAATGCACAAATCTTCAGTGACTTTTTACATATTCATACACCCATGTGACCACTACCCAGCTCAATATATGGAATGTTGCTATCACCCATACTCAGAAAGTTCCCTTGTGCTTCTTCCCAGTCAATACCCCCTCATCCCTAGAGGTAACTACTATTCAGACTTATAGAACTATTGATTAAATTTCCCTGCTTTTGAACTTCAAAAAATGGTAACATTTACTCTTTTGTTCTTGGCTTCTTTCACTCAAGATGTTTTTGAGATCCATCCATGTTCTCATGTATATCAGTATGTTTTTTAACTTCACGTAGAATCACTGAATGTTGAAGCTTGAAGGGACTTTAATGATCAGGATTAAAGCTCTGGCTCAAATGTCTATAAGGAACCAGGCAGAGAAAGTTTAAGAGTAAAGCAAGTAGATGTAATGGAGTAGGGAGTGGTAGGAACTGCAGAAAACTAGAGTGTGTTCTCCAGCTAAGGAAGCAGCCAATATTTACTCAACTCCTGTTGGTTGTTGCTATATGGGAATATGGGCCTAGCATAGAACTATTTTTCAAGGTAACTTGGAAAACTGGACTGTTGTGTAGGATCTCCTGATTTTTAATCAACTTTAAAATAAGTACAGATCAATCAAAACATATCTGCAGGCCACCTCTAGACCAGAGATGGTTAGTTTGCAATCTCTGACTAGTCTAACCTCCTTACTTTCAGATAAGGAAAAAAGGCTCAGAAAGGAAGATACTAATCCACGGACACACAGAAAGTTGGGGACAGAGCTGAAGCAGCCTAGAATAATAGTTTAAATTGCTTAGAGCACAGAGTATGAAGACAAATGGCTTGAGATGTAATCCCATCTCCACCATTTACCAGCTCTTTGGCCCTTTAGCACATTATTTAGCCTTTATGAGCCTCAGTCTTTAAACCTGTGAAATAGAAGGGGGAAATGCCTTTCTTGTAGGGTTGTTGTGGTTGTTGTTATACTAACTTAATTGAATGAGTTAATATAAAGTTAATATAAGCAAAAAGTATAGTATAGTATAGTGCCTAGTGCATAGTAAATGCTAGAGAAGTGTTTGCTATTGTTGTTGCTGTTGTTGTGGTTGCTGCAGCTATTATTTCCATGGAAAATGTATGGGAACAGTAATATTATCTGTCATGTCTGGGAAGTTAGTTTCTTCAGGACAAATTATGATACCAGGACATTTATAAATTTTCAAGCGTGATGAAACACAGCATTGAAAGGGGTCATTAATGCCAAATGCGCAATTAATCAAAATATTTTCAAGCGATTTTTACCCCAAGAATGAAAGATATAGCTGCCTATAGAAGAAAACTGATGTTAAAATTGGCGTGCCTAATGTGTGAAAAATAGTCTTTCCAATTTTTTTAAAAGTTGGACTTTGTTAACCAAAGAAGTAGGGTTTTTATCAAACTTTAAGATAATACATACAAGCAGTTTGTCAGAAATGTGTCTCTTTTACCTGTTACTATAAAAGCTGTGGGGGATTTAAAAAGTGTAATCCAAATACCAGTTTCTATTTTATAGTGCTTTTGAGTTTTTGAAAGCTTCTTTCACAAATATTAGAAACCTAGATTGTTAGAACTAGAAGGAATTTAGGAAATCATCCAACACTCTCATTTTCTAGATGAGGAGAGATTGCTACCTACCCAAGATCATGTGGCAGGACAAGAATCTGGCTCCTCTGACCAACCAGAGAAAACTAAGACAAGATATAATTAGATTCCAAATGAGAACTGCAATCAGTGTTGGCTGCATTTGCAACAGGAAGTGTGGGCTAGGGAAATCAGGTAAGGCTCTTAGGAGGAGGCAGCTTCTGAACTGGGCCTAGAAAGAAGGGTTAATTTTTTAAACTTGGAAAGTCAGTCAGAGGGCATAGACCTGTAAACAAAGTCTGGCTGAGTGTGCCACGTGAGTGGCACAACGTAGAGACTAACATGGTTAGTAGGGCATGAGTAAGGGAAAAGGGAAGCACTGCTGGAGAGGTGGGATAGAACTGCATCTTAGAGGGCTTTGAATGCCAAATCAAGAAACTTGGACATGAGGCCACAGCCAAGTGGTAAGCCTCCTTTATATTTCTTCATTAAAAAAAATGTGTGCTCTCATGTTGTGTTCTTACCACACACACACACACAAGACACAAAGCAGCTCTGGGAGATGTTGGATATGTCTATTACCTTGATTATGGTAATGGTATCACAGGTGTTTGCTTATGTCCAAACTTATCAAATAGTACACAAAACATATGTGCAATTTTAGATATCAACTATACCTCAATAAAGCTGTTTTTTAAAAAAAGAAGAAAGAAGAAATGTATGCTCATATTTCAAAAATAACTCAAATGCTACAGAAAAATGTAAAATGAAAACTAAAAGTCCTCTCCACTCCCCCTACCCAGAGTCACTTATGATTAACAGTTTCTTATGAAACTTGCCAGAAATGTTCCCCCATGGAGTTATTTTTAAATAACAATCTTTATTTTTCAAACTGTGCTATCTACTGCAGTCACCCTGATGTAGCACAGTGACTAGATTGCACCATATCTGGCTTACACAAATGTTGAAAGCAAAAAGTGCCTCAGAAGTACAACCCTGCTTGCTTAAAGGCAGCTGAAAAAAGAAATCACGAAGCTCTCTCTAAAAATCAAGAAAACCAAAATGCCTTTTCAGCTCTTGACAAATAATTCATCAGTGTAATCTTTCCCATTTGCACATGCTGTTGGACCATGCTCTGCTGGCACGCATAAAGAAAATACAAATGTCCCAGGAATCTGATGTGACTCCTTGCTAATGATATTTTCTGCTTCTGTCTTTTAGCCAAGAAATAATCAGAGAATAAGAGGGGAGCTATTTTTCTGTCAGGGATATATACAAATAACTCAGTTTTAGATAATCCAGCTGTGCTAGAAAAATCAAATACGGCAGTGACAAGAACAAAATCATGGCATAAATGGAATGGAAGAAAATGAGGAAATGGAATTTGGTTATGTAAATATGCTCCAAGAAGAAATAATTGAAATGAGATATCTAAACCAAGAGGTCCATGCTGGGGTTAACATGAGACAGTCTTGCTTGTTTAATACCTGACTTGGAAGAGGAGGGGAATTGAACCATTCTGAACATGGAGGACATCACAGGCAGAATTACGGGGTATTAAGAAAACACACATTAAAAAGTTCTTGGAAATGTTGAGATAAAATCATAGTCAAGCTCTGTCAGGTATTCTTGGGTAGGGTGGGGAGATAGCTAATGGGTGTCAGTAGTTCAGTAAATTAAGAAAATATATAGGGCAGTTAAAAATTCAAGACCACACATTTCTTGACCAAGTATATATACAACATTTGCTTTTTACTGTCATCTCTGTTACATGGCAACTTTCTCTTTAAGTAGCTATATATCACATTATAGTCTGTGAACTTACATACTTCCTTCACATACCCCAGGCTTCATCCAAACTGAACTGCTGCTTGTCCATTCATAGGCTATAACTGCTAACCTCTGTGCCTTTATTTTCACTGTTTCCTCCATTGGGAATGTCCATTTCTTCATCCACTTTAATTTCACCCCCATAGTGGGATGATCAAATCTTACCCCTTTTTCAAAGCCTAACTCAAAAGCTCAGCTAAAAAATCACCTCTTCTACTAAGTCTTCCCAGATTCTATCCCTCACTCCTCTCCACCCACCCCACCCAGTCACAATCTCTCTCTTTTCCACCTTCATTACACATTACCTGTATCTCTTACAGGACATTTAACACTAGGAGATTTCTACACTATTAATACTAATGTACATATTTTGCCTGCATACTGGCCTGTAAATTATTTGAGAAAAAACTTCAAGTGGATTCATCTTTGTATTCCTCAACCAGAATACATACTTCAAACACATACACACACACAACTGCAGCACAGTGCCTTTAACCATCTGAATGGTCAATAAATATTTGTGGAACAGTTGTGTTAATTATGGTGGGTTTATATACAAAAATTTGTGAGGAATTTTGTTTGAATGCACTAGGTGAGCTGATATAGAAAATCGGTGGCAATCCCTTTTACTATCAATATGATTTTTATCATCAGCTACAACTCAACAAATGCCTATTGTTAAGTATTAACATTATTTCTAATCGTCACAGCAACTCAGTAATGACCTATTATTATCCCCTACTTTCAGATGAGGAGAATGAGTCTCAGAGAATTTAGGTAATTTGGCCAAGATCACACAGCTAGTAAAGAGAAGAGCTGGGAACTGAACCTTAACCTGCCTTACTTCAAAACTTGCACTCTTTCCATTAGCACATTTTTTCAAAGCACTTTCACAACTATTATCTCATTTGAACTTCACAGTAAAAATATTGGGTTGTCAGGGTTGATATTCTCCGTCCTCAGTACACCATTCACAGTTGCTTCTCCCATCACTACACTCGGACATTCCTCTCTAGTCCTACTGAGAGTCTACCACCACCCCTTTAACAGTCTGCAACCCTATAAAAACCATACCACCACCATTGCCTGAATATGACCTTTAGAGGTGCTTAGGTAAGTCTAATCATTAAAAGATAGTCTCCTATCATGTGATTTTTAAAATGCTAAACCATAAAATTAAATATTCTCTAAAGGGAACCCCCCTACACTGTTGGTGGGAATGTAAATTGATACAGCTGCTATGGAGAACACTATGGAGGTTCCTTAAAAAACTAAAAGTAGAACTACTATATGACCCAGCAATCCCACTACTGGGCATATACCCTGAGAAAACCATAATTCAAAAAGACACATGCACCCCAATGTTCATCGCAGCACTATTTACAATAGCCAGGACATGGAAGCAACCTAAGTGTCCATCAACAGATGAATGGATAAAGAAGATGTGGCACATATATACAATGGAATATTACTCAGCCATAAAAAGGAACGAAATTAAGTTACTTGTAGTGAGGTGGATGGAACTAGAGTCTGTCATACAGAGTGAAGTAAGTCAGAAAGAGAAAAACAAACACCGTATGCTAACGCACATATATAGAATCTAAAAAAACGGTACTGATGAACCTCATTGCAGGGCAGAAATAAAGACGCAGATGTAGAGAATGGACTTGAGGACATGGGGGTGTGGGGTACGGGGAAGCTGGGACAAAGTGAGAGAGTAGCACTGACATATATACACTACCAAATGTAAAATAGATGGCTAGTGGGAAGCTGCTGCATAGCACAGGGAGATCAGCTTGATGCTTTGTGACCACCTAGAGGGGTGGGATAGGGAGAATGGGAAGGAGGCTCAAGAGGGAGGGGATATGGGGATATATGTATACATATAGCTGATTCACTTTGTTGTACAACAGAAACTAACACAACATTGTAAAGCAATTATACTCCAATAAAGATATTAAAAAATAAAAATAATTAAATTACTTAAATATTCTCTTTAACTGACCAAAATGTACATATGCTGTTTTTTGAGCATTTTTCTAGATTTTCTGTGATCTTTCCTTCTCTCCTCCCCTCCCCCTCTCCCTCTGCTTTCCTTCCCACCTCTGTTTCCCCCTCCCTCTCCCTTTCCCTCTGTCTCTTCTGCCATGCTGATGCCATAAGCTTGGATTTGTCTGCTTTCTGGGTGAACCAGCATTGGCAAATCCCAGAGAGTAGGGCTCCAGGAAGTAAAGGAGGGGACAAGATCCCTATAAGAGGGACATCCCCAAGAGTGGGGTTATAGCAAAGGCCCCTTATTCCACTGTTAGGCTGTGATGGTGGTTACTTCAGCCCTTAGCTAGGGCAGCCTGGTCAGCACATTGCCAGGATTCAATGAAGCCAGAGCATTGAAATCATTAAGCAAGTTTGTTAATGTTAGAAGCCTTATTGGGCCAGCCTTATAAGGAAATATATATATATAGGGACACCTGAGTGGTGTGATCTAAAGGATGTCAAAATGATATCTCTGTCTCAGGATATCTCTCCCAACAGTAGGGTCTTAAAGGGACTGCAGCCTTTCAGAATACCCTATGAAAATGCAAACACCCCAAGAAAGTTCCTTTTAGAGCTCAGTAGGGATTCATTTTCCCAAAATGATAGCTGATCTAGGGAAAAGGCCACCTAAGTATGCAAAGGAAAAGAAATAAAATGAGAAGATGGTAAATATCATAAAAGGAGACGAAGGGGTGACAAATTTTGACTCCAGAGTTGTACCGGGGTAGACTCTGTTCCTATTCCATTGCCACGTGCTTTGGATCCCAGTCACATGAGTAAGGAGAATTCTTGGAAAGCTTTCCAACTTCTAAAGGAATTGAGAATTCCTGTTGCCCCAATGCTGTATAGTGTTGATACAAGAAAAGTTTCAACCTGTACTAAGCACATAGTGGGTTAAACTTAAAATGCTGCAAGTCTCTAACCATAGGAATAACATGTTGAACAAAACAGACACCAGCGTGGGACTGCCCTCAAGGGGTAGCTGGGCATTGTGCCAGAGGTCTGTGGGGTAACCTGTCCTGTTCACTCTTCCAGTCTGGAAGAAGGAGGGGCAGGAGCTTGAGTTGCTTGAAGATGCAGCCTAGCCAGCTTTGAGAAGACCCCAGCAGAAACCTAAAATGTTTCAGATTGTACATTGCCAACAAAATAAAATTATGATTCTTAGTGCAATGTACAAAGTAGAATTTCATCTTATTCAAACTTTCCCTTCCCTTTCTCCCTAAGTTAACAATTAACATATGTAACTTATTAACATAACTGAGCATAACTGTGCAGTCTTTATATCTGTTAAATGGACATTTGTCTTTTTTCCCTCAAAATTCATTTGCCAGTTTTTAAAAAAAAACCTCATTTACTTAAAATGTTTTCATAACCATTCTAAATCTTCATAAATTCCATCATGTTGTGAGTGTAAGGAAAAGGACTAAAGTGTAGGGGAAACATGATGAGAGTTTGGATGTAATTACTTTTCTATTCTTACTTGACTAACTCAGGATATTAAAATTACTCTAGGCATTTTGACAAAAGTAAGTGTAGCTCTTCTTTCCACTCAAAATAGAATAATTCTCTATGTTTAGACAGTTTGGAACTTGTACTTAAGGACTTTGAATGTGATCTTTGCTCTTTAACAGGGGTGGCGGAGAGGTCCATGCATTTGCCCACTGAATAAATATGTCCGTAGGCAAGGCACTATTCAGTGCTTTAGTCCATGGACTTTTTAGACATCTCTCTTGGCTGCTCCACAATCCCTTTGTTAATCATCTCATCTTCATGCTCAGGTGCCTCCAGTTCTGATTCTAGAGCATTATTTGGTAAACTAAATCATCCATAACCCAGCCAGGAAGAAAAGAAAAGCACCCGAGTGGTGAAAAATCAAGCTGTAAAATCCATGCACTGTAAATTTCTTCATATGAGAGCCCCTGTTCAGCCCTTACACAATTCTAGCAAGTTTAACTCTCTAGTTTCCCAATTCACAGATGCTTAAAAAGAATAAATTACAATGATGTTTCTGCTGCTATAGCTGCTTATTATCATCATCATCATAGTCAACCTTCACTGGGTATTACTAGCTGCTAGACACTGTGCTAAGCCTTTTAAATGTATTATTTCGTTAAATCTTTGCAATGCCTCTATAAAGTTAAGTACCACTAATAGCTCCATTTTACAGTTTTATAAGCTGAATTTTATTTTTTTAATTTAATTTTTTATATAAGCTGAATTTTAGGCTAAATTTTAGAAGGACTAAATAATTTGCCAAATTTGCCTATACTTAGTATAGAAAGGTATATAGTTAACAGCGTGGAGGGCTATGTGACAGTTTGATAGCAAAAGAGTAGAAAAATACAAAGTGAAAAAAAATTACAAGAAGTTGGAAAGTATAGCAATTTGGAGGTATTTAATTTGGAGACTGGCCACTTTATACCTCTCAATAGCTTTCAGAAGGCAACATGGTGTTAAACACAGTAAAGGAGCTGGTTTGTGTAAGTATGAGCCCAAACCATTAAAAAATAAATCAAATTACACTCAAAATAATCTACTTAAGAATGGAGAAATAAGTGTAATGCATTCTATAAATATTTCTTAGAATTTTTTTAATTGGTAAGGTAAATATCAACTGTGTGTTTTGGATTCTCAAAGGGAAGGCTCCAGTTATCTAAAAAATTCACATAACCAGAACACATTATTTCCCGATGATGGTGGTATTTTTATGTGTGTTGTGTTTCTAAAGAATAAAACATCAAAAGGAAGGGAGGTAATATCATTTGATTTGCAAAAGGTTTTACTTTTCAAAGCCTCTGCATTAAGGTTCAGCTTGTCCAGTCTGTCAGTTTGCTGTGGTTTGGGCATATTCCATCACCAGGGTTTATCCCATTATGCTGATTAATGTAGAACTGACCATTTTTAAAGGAGACTTTAGACCATGAATAACCTGATGTGTGATTTGATTTGGCCAGAGACAGTTCCCAACCGCACTCCTTACTAGGACAAAAATGAGTCTTACCTAAAATGGCCACATGGCCCATGCCCAGGGCGTGACTGTGATTTGTCATGAGAAGAGAAGGTGAGATCTTGAGCAAGGTCATTTCTCAAGAGGCCAGCCCTTAGTGGGATACCTGGGTGCTGCCTAGAACACCTGAGTGGCTCAGGGAAGAATGAGAACCCTGGGCCAAGACATTCAGGAGGAGCCAGGGACCCTGCAAGACTGTTACAAGTACCTTTCAACAAAGTTGACCTCCTCTAAAATCTTACCCTATTATACTTTGTCTAGATCTGTCCATGGTAAAATTCCCAAGAAAACATTGCAGAGAGGGACCCTAGGGACTGAGTAGGTGGGTGGGAGAAGGGACTAAGGTGCTGCAGGCTGCTCTCTGAGTAAGAATTAAACAAACAGCCCAGTGTGGATAGAGTGATGGGAGGTTACATTAGACGGACATAAAAAATAAAGTCCCAAACCACTGTGGTCATTCAGAAATGTTTGCAACTTTTCACAAGGGCAGTGGCATTACTCCCAATTTCCTGGCCAAATATTTATTAAAGTAACCAAGGGCTGAGTACATGAGGCTGCCTCACATGGGCGCAACATCCTACTTTCCTTGCTGCTCTAAACTGAGAGGTACTGTCAAAAAAAACTCTTCCACACTCGAAATAGCTACGTTACAGAGGAGAGTTGGAACGTGTTCTGGGAGTGGGTGTGTTTGTTTGAGTTCAGTGTATGCAGAAAAGGCAAGCCTCCACAACCATTCACACACTTCCCTTCTCAGCGATGGGTACGCAGACAGCCGAGCTCCTGGACTAAGTCTCTGAATGGTAATGTACATTTATAAAGATTATTTTCTTAACTATTTTGAGGCATTTTATAAATAATGTGCATGTGTCTGCTGAGCGCATATATATTTTTTGTCAACTTTTGCTTGTTTTCTCCTGAGGCTGGTCTTGTGTGGTTACTTATGTGGTATGATTTCTGAGGTGTCAGAAAGAGCTCACCCCTACCTCCTACCCCAGCCACCCAAAAATATCTCTTGGGTTGGCCCACCACAGAACTTAAAATCCCCACATTGCTCAAACATTTGATTTAGTCATTGAAAGCAGCTGTTAAAATCCAAGTGTTACATTGGGATATTAGGCAGACATTAGAAATTAAAGACTATATAAAACAGGAAAAAATATGGAGAAATTGTTTCTAATATAATGCTCACTTTCAAAAGAAGAATGCAAAATAAATACACGGATTTGGTCAGATGCTGTTCTTAAAATGTCATGGGGTCAGAGCCAGCATATATGACCCAGTTCATGAATATGAGCCTATAGTAAAAGAAATCCAGCACTGCTGGGCAAGTTTTGTCATGATTTATTTTGAATGAGTGCTTTCCACAGTTTCTGATCCTCAGATCCCACTCTCTTCACAGTGTATCTGACACCTCCCTTTGCTGAGCTCCGGGGGCTCACAGTGACCTCCTGTTAATCAACCTTGGTGGGGCCCAAATCCCCACTTTCTGGAAAACTCAAGGAGCCTGACATCTGCCTGTGAGGAGCTTTTAGAAAGACCTCACAAGCGCTCACCCACTCTCTCTTGGCAGCAAACTGCCAAACCAAGTCCATTTCCTCAAAAGATGGTGGAGGACTTAGCAGCCTCCTATATTGCTCTGAAATTGGAGAATGAAATTCTGCAGGCTCAAGTGCAGCGGCTGATGGAGGAAAATGCTGCCTTGCAGTCCCAGATCCCAGAGCTCCAGAAGCCCCAAGCAGCCAAAGAGGATGAACCACTCCAGAAGCCCTCAGAGGCCCAGGAGACCCAGAGACCCCCAGAGACCCTGGATTTCCCAGCAGCCTTGGAACCCCAAGAGCTCCCAGAGGTCAAGGAGCCCCAGAAGCCCAGAGAGACTCAGGACCTCCCATCCTGGGAGCCCTCAGCAGCCCAGGAGCCCCAAAAATCCTTGGAGCCCCCAGCAGATCCAGAGTCTCTGGAGTCCCCAGCAACCCAGGATCCCCAGGCACCTCCAATGGTCCACGAGCTCACAGGAGCCTGGATATCCCATAAGCCCTCAGAGGCCAAGGAGCCTCAGAAGCTCCCAATGGCCCAGGAGGTCCAGAAGCCCGCAGAATTCAAGGAGGTTCAGGAGCCCCCAGATACCCAGGATGCCCCAGCAGGCCAGGGGACCCAGAATTCAGAGCTCCAGGATCCCCCAAATGCCCAGGAGCTCCAGGAGGCACCAAAATGCCAGGACACCTCAACACACCTGGAGTCCCTTGAGTTTCTTGCCCCCCAGGAGCTCCAGGATCCTTCAGATGCCCAGGAGTTCCTAGGACTCTTAACACCCAAGGAGCCCCTGGACGGCCTAACAGCTGCTGAAACATCAGCAGCTTCAGAGTTTCCACAGTCTTCCAATGGGTTAGAGGCTGAAGCTTTCCCTCTAGAATACCCTTTAGCCTTCAATGGGGATGCCCAGAAGCTTCCTGAGTTTCTGGTTCAATTGAATAGTTACATGAGAGTCAGAGGGCACCTGTATCCCACCGAAGCAGCTCTGGTAAGCTTTGTTGGCAACCGCTTCTCAGGTGAAGCAGGAAAGTGGTTCCAGCCCTTAGTAGATATCCAAAGCCCCTTGCTGGAGCAATTTGAAAGTTTCATACAAGTGCTCCAGGATACCTTTGACAATCCAGAAAACATGGAAGATGCCAACCACCGCATCCGTAAGCTCTGCCAAGGGGAGGACCATGTCCACCAGTATGCGACCCACTTCCACATCATTGCTCAAGAGCTAAACTGGGATGAAAGCACCCTCTGCATCCAATTTCAGGAAGGGCTTGCCAGTTCTATCCGAGATGAACTGTCTCGCACAAACCCAGCCACCAACCTATCTGATCTGATCACCCAATGCATCACCCTAGAAGAGAAGTTAAGTGGTAAGCCTGATCTAAGTCCACAAGAGGCAAGTCCCTCTCAGGAGAAAGCTGGGTTTGATAGTCCACCAGATGAAAACCAGCCTGTGCAGGCTTCAAGCAATCGGCCACACCTCAGTGAAGCCGAACGAGCCCGCCGCCGTGAAGGCCACTTGTGCCTCTACTGTGGTTATCCTGGTCATTTCGCCAGAGATTGCCCTGTCAAGCCTCATCGTGCCCAGCAGGCGGGAAACATCGAGGCCCGGCGGTAAGGGGGAACCCGGGCGGGCCAATCTACAAATATGCCTCCCCCTCACTTCCAATATCCATGTCTCGTACTCTCTGGCTTACTGTTGAAATCCGACTGGGAAGACGACAGTTTTTTGAGCAAGCGATGGTGGATTCAGGCTCCTACAGAAACAGCATTGACCATTCTGTGGTTCTTCGAGAGAAGCTGCCCATCCGCAATAACATCTTTCCTCTGATGCTCGAAACCGTAGATGGCCGTCCATTGATTAATGGACCCATAACCAAGGAAACACCACCTGTTGAAGTTAAAATTGGAAACCACGTTGAAGAGCTCCAGTTTGACATTATTCATGCGCCAAGGTACCCTCTGATTCTTGGAATCCACTGGCTTGAAACACATGATCCTAACATCGAGTGGAGTACCCGCACTGTGTCCTTTCCATCCCGTTATTGTCACTACAATTGCTTCAGGCACAGGTGGAATAGAAGACGACGTGATGAAATAATTGCTGGGTAGATCCTATGTCCTAGTGACTGCTCCTAGCAACCTGTCTTCTGTTACCTCAGCTGTCATCAGCGTTTGCTGCTCACAGAATCTTCCACTGAATCTCTGGCAATGAACTAAGGCTACCTGTACAACAACCCTGCCTCTCGGATCATGGACTGAACCTGACGACTTTGAGCTGCTTTTTTTTTTCCGCCAACCCTGCATGCCCCCCTCTTTGAACCCTGCATTAATGTGGGGATGTTTTAATTACAATTTATACTAACAATATGCATGAGAGTAGATAATAGAAACTAACATTGAAAAAGTATAGTTGTTAGACCGACTTGATTTTTTCCTTATCAAGATTTTCTTTATCACAACAATTGCAACATCTTTTCAATAAAGAAAATAAATTTGCAAGTGATATTTTTTTAAATTCAATAAACATGGGCAATTTCTACTAGTGTTTTAATTCTTTCTTGGATTAGCTGAGGGAAGAGAATAAGACAGAAGTAAGTTGGGAGGGAGGGAGGGAATTGGAAGAGTCTCGAAGCTTGAATATTCCAGGAGTAGTGACAGGTCAGTGAGCGATGGGGTATAGGGAGATGGAGAAAGTAGGAGGCTGGTTGGAGTGGAGGGAGATTGGATGAGGTATAGAGGAATTAGAGAGAGGATAGAGGGAAAGTTGAGAAGAGGGTTTGGGGGAAATTGAAAGGAAGTTGAAAAGGGTTCAGGGGAGAGCTAGGGGGTGCTGAGGGCAGGGGTGTGGGGAGGGGTAAATTCCTACAAAAATAAAGGGTGCGCTGACAGAGACACTGAGCAGCTTTGAAAGCAAACTTCTTGGACTTCATAAGTTAACCAAAGAAAGGCACTGGAGAAGGTAATAAGACCCCTCAGTGACCCAGCTTTCCTGGTAAAGTGACAAGATCTTATTCCCTGCAGCAGGAAAATTTGCCCTAGAGCTTATGCATGTTAATCTGTTCTTGTCGGTGCACAGGAGTAGAGTGGAAGGAATCAGCTTTCAACACATGCAGATCATTAGTAGCCAACTGTACGTGCTCTGCTAGCCATGCTGCTTGCATGACACACAGGAAGAGTCAAGTCAAGGAACTTATGTTCTTATGGACCTGAGAGGGGCTATTGTCCTGACTTAAATCACACAAACAGACAAACTACAGGGCTGTAGGGGTGGATGGAGGGGGCTGGATCTCCAGGTCTCCAGGAATTTCCAGAGATATGAGGAGTATGTTCCCTCTGTGTTTCCAACTCTCCTTTGGGAGTCTTTTTCTGAGGCCACTTGAAGGATATTTTGCCTCTTACTTAGACAAATAATCAAATATATGATCATAACCCTAGAATGAGATAGGTGAGGAACTTACCATTCATTGAGCCCCTAATATCTTCCAGCTACATCAGGCATATTATACTCATTAATTGTATCCTTATTTCTCAGAACAACCCAGTGAAGTAGGTATGTTTGCTCCTATTTTATCAATGAGCAAACAGAGCTCCAGCAAGGCTAGTTCACTTGCCCAAAGTCATAAAGCTAGTAAGTGGTGGAGGTCTTTTAGGCTTTCGAAGCCTCTGCCCTTTCCCCTATAGCATGCCAATATCCATAATGCGGTGTTGAGAAACAAACAAGGTTGTGGCAGCAGAGACTGAAGTTAGATAACCTTAAAAAGTAGAGGAAAACTCAGAATAAAAATTGCAGGGACCATTTGAAAAGTAAATCTGTTTCCCCAGTTCCCTTGATCTCACCCCAACCCCTTCACACCCCAAACTTCCCTTTGCACCTCTTGGAGAACTTCCTTTTTTTAACTACTGGTATTTTTTCATGAAAATTGGAAGTCCATGAGCAGTCATTTACCTGTAGGACATCTGCACTAACTAGCAGCATGTGTAACACCCCTTAGATTGTCTGCCTAGCCACTTCCATAACCAATCCAAATCCTCTGCAGCCTTACATTCTACATCTTCTAGTCCTCACTGTCTTCCTCTTTCTTCCCTGAACAGTCTAACGTATTTCTTCATTATATACCTCCTTGTGGTATGTGGGGACATTTCTTAGGTATATGTACTATATCCCGCCAACCTAACCCCCCCCCCCACACACACAAATACTTAGCCTGGGTGCAGAGATAGAATCTTCTACATGCCTACATTTAACAGCATAGCCTAATGCAGTGCCTGGTACATAAAAGTTCTCCAAAGTGACTGCTTCAATGATACTGAATTATCATCACCCAGAGAAGGGTACTCGTTTATACATCATGGACTTTTCTTATTTTTTTCTCCTACTCAATTGCTCATCTCTACCACCAAAACCAAACACTAGTTGTCAATGTAGAATTCAAGACAAAAAAGTTGTAAGCCTCTATAAAGGAAAAATACCTTTTACTTGTCAAACTACCTGAAGCTAGGAAGACCAACTGTGTTGGTTTCCCCAGGATTGAGAGGATTCATGGGACACAAGACTTTCTGTGTTAAAACTGGGACAGTTCTGGGAAAACTGGGATGGTTGGTCAACCTACCTGGGCTCTAAATTTTTCTATCTGGCTGTAGAGGCTTATTTAACTACAGTACAATTTTTTATTTCAGGAAAAGGATCAATTATCTAATCATAGATCATAGATTAGATAGATCTAGATCTATGATCATAGATCATAGATTAGATAGATCATATCTAATCTAATCATAGAATCACATAAAGAAGTCTATTCCCTAAATTTTACAAATGAAGGAGCTGAGAAGGCTCAGAGAAAGGAAAGTTACTTAACATAGCTCAGCATTATCTGGATCTCCTGACTCCAAATCCAGTGTTCTTTTCACCATAAGCTACAGTTCTAACTCAGTAGTTAAAACTCGAGTATGTGGTCAGCACTGAGCTAGGTACTGTGGACAGTGGCTAAAGTATAACATGAGAGGTTTACAATGTGATCAAGGAGAAAAAATTAGCAGGCATTAGACAGCTAGCATAGATAATCAAATGTGTGGTGGTATCAAATATACCAAACTAAAACATTGTACAAGCTGATAAAACTAACAACAATAACTACCATTTAATGAGCACTTGGATTTTGCCAGACATTGAGCTAGGTGATTTATGTATTTGCAACTGTCTTCAAGGTAGATTTTATTAGCCCCATTATACAAACAAAGAAGTGAAGCCCACTGAGGTGAGGTTACTTGCCAAAGGTCACACTGCTAGGAATTGGTGGGTGCTAAAAACAAACCCTGATCTCTTTCACTCCAAAGCTGGAGTTCTGTCCAATACACCACACTGGTTCTCAGGCTGAATGACCTTTACTCTTTATTAAGTATTTTAACAATATTTTTTCACTAGACACGAGTTCTACTACCTTAGAAAAATATATTAATTTGTTAATGCATTCATTTATTTCTTAATTCAACAAGCACTTACTGAATGTTTTCTGTGTGTCAGACACAGGCATGGGAGAAGAGGATGAAAAAGGAAGAGGAAGAGAGGTTCAAAGATATCTACCGTATGACTCATGGTTCTTGCTCTGACCAAAATTTAATGGGGGAAGCTATTGTGTAACACAATACTGTGGCATACAGAGGAGAGAGCACTAACTCTGTTATAGGCTGGAAAAGTGTGTCTTGAGTTGGGTCTTGAATGAATCTGATTGGAAACAAGGGGGAGGGCAGGGCTTTCTATATTGAGTAAAGTGTACACACAAAAAAGCAAGTTGGAGGGCAAATCACAGTGTCTTTAGAAAAGATAGTTCTATTTCACTGGCGAGTAGGGGTGTATGTGCACATCTGTGTAGGGTGGGGGTGTGTAGGTGGGGAGATGAAGATTAACAAGGAAGTTGGAAGTTCCTATCAACCTAAGATGTTCAAACTTTATCCTGTGGGCAATTTGGACTGGAATCTTTGTTTTTCTTTTTCTTTTTTTTTCCCCCTGTATTAGATTTGGGTGTGTTTTCTCTCTCTTGCTGCAAAGTTATGCACACTCACTGTAAAAAAATTCATATATGTCACATGTTTATAAAATAAAAGTAGAAGTTTCTCCTTCCTCTTTGCCCTATATCTCACAAATTAGGAGGTTTTTAAGTGGGAAAGAAACATGATTAGTTTATATTTTAGGAATTTGACAGTGATGTGGAAAATGATAAGGGAGAACGTGACAAAGTACCCCCATTCTTTTTTACCTTCTTAGATTTTATGAAGATGGATCAAACCATCAAAGGCAAAATATTAAAAGTAAATTAAGCCCAGTTTTCTTCAAATATTTATTTTGAGTTTTTATTATGAGCAAGACAATGAAATATGCACAAACAGAAATGGACAATGTCCCTTCCAGCAAAACTTCTACAGTCTAGTAACAGATAAATGTTCATGAATTATAAGAAACTACCTTTCCATTTGGGGCTTTTCAGTTTTAAATTTTAAAGACTTTAACTGGAGAGGTTTTTCTGAAAAAATATATTCTGCAATATCTGGCACAGATAAAGAGAAAACAGCTAACTTTAGCTAACTTCTTTAGCTAACTTCCTTCTTTAGCTAACTTTTCTAAGTTTAAACTTTAACAGGAAAAGCTATACATTTTAGTAGCTTCTCTTTCTAGTTTGTTTTCTTAACAAATATTTCATATTTCATGCTATTAAAGTATGCTTGGAGTAGTCATGGTCATTCCATAGAAGGATTTATACATGTTCCAGCTCTTAAAGTACCTGTATATTTCTAAAGTTATGTTTCTAAAAGGTTTTTTTAGGGATAGATGATTTTAAACAATAAACATTTATATCTAGCATATTACTAGATATGAAATATTAAATTACAAGAGCAATATAAGGGTCAGGACACTAGGGGTCAGGAGATTAGGATTAAATTCCTGAGTTTGTCACTTACTAGCTATACAACCCATATTGTTTATGAAATGAGTAATACAATACTTGTTTTACCTACCCAACAGAATTAGAGAAAGCATCAAATGAAAAATCTCATGTTTAAAAAGCATTATGAGATAAACAAGGTCCTACTGTATAGCACAGTAGCAATATCCTGTAATAAACCATAATGGAAAAGAATATGAAAAAGAATATATATATAAAACCCATATATATATATATATACACATATATCTGAATCACTTTGCTGTACACCAGAAACTAACACATTATAAATCAACTATATTTCAATAAAATTTTTTAATTAAAAAAATTTTTAAAACATTATGAAAGTTGAAAATGCTATATAAATAAAAGGTATTATGATAACTTGTTTGTAATAATGATCCCAAAGACCTTCAAGACATTAAAACGCCTGTTTAAATTAATTTCAATTTCACAGACTTTTAGTATCTTCTACATGCCAGGTACTCTATATTGTCAATCAAAGCAAGATCCAATTAAGTTTAATATAATTATTGTATTAAGTAGTTTTTTGATATTATTTTAATCAAATTATTTGAAAACAGGAAAAATAATTTTTGTCATATATACCAGCACTCTATTTACCAGAATATTTATTATGTTATTTAAAATGACAATTCCTTCCTAGGGTATATCAAATAAATGATAATATAATTGGTCTGAGCTTGTTTCTTCATCTACTTAACTCAACCTAAAGAAAACAAGTTAGAACAAGATTAATATTTATGTCCCCACCAAAATAAAACTAAATTAAAAACTAAAACTCATAAGACTGTTATCGATTCCCTTTCCAATTTATATGATTTCTAGGTAAAAAGCAATTGAAAATTAAAAGATCAAACTGTAGTGGCCTCTGAGTAAGTCATAATATCTGTAGAAAACAACTGCCATCATCATTTAATATGACTAACAAGGCTCTCACTTCAGTTATTATTCTGCCTCACAGTGATTCTAATATGTGAGAAAGTTTGGTGAAGTGTTTTAGTTTGGAGAATGTGGGACATGTTCTAACCAGGTTGGTGGGGGAGGGGAGAAGTGACAAATGCCAACAGTAGTCAACTGTGTCTTACTTGGCTTAAATGGGAGGACCATTATGTCTTCCAATACAGATGAAAATGGGATATGGCATAGAAACACAGAATAGTCATATGTGCACAGGACATCTGGCAACCTAGAATTCGCATGAGAAAAAGAAAGCATGAAATTTTACAACCACACAGAACAAAATGTCTGAAACTCTATAGCTGAGCTCACTGTTTTTCTTAGCCTTTCACATTGCTTTTTTTCCTGTCAGTTATACCACAGATACCACATAATAGGCAAAAAGTGAACCAGCTGCACTACCAGTGAAACTCTTCTGATTATTAGAAGAAAAGACAGTTAAATGTCAATATTATTAGAGGCATCAAAAAGGTGAATACCAAAGGGAATTTCCATATTTCAACTTCTACTTTTATAGTATTGCTTTCTGTTATAAAATTGGACGTGCATTTGAAGCAGTGAGGGAGAGACCAATCAGAGACAAATAACACTTAAGAATTAACAATATTTAATGGAAAATGTTAATATGTTACAAAAGTTTTTAAATAATTATGCTAAAATAAAATGTAGAAAACAAGATTTCTGACATGGAAATACCAGAAATTGGTGGGCCAACAGCCTTCTCATACTCCCTGTCTCCTCTCCAGGTCTGCTCTCTTTCTGGGCCCTTTTCTTTCACAGATAATTAATCATCAATAGCTTGCAATAAGAAGCTTTTCTCTTCACTGCCTTTCATATGGAGAAGAAAAGTAGATCAGAAATCCTCTTTACACTAATTTAATAACTTTGTTAAAGCCTTTTTAAAACAATAAATATATTGTTTTATATATGGAGAATGCATAGGGCCAGGGTTAAGAAGTTTTAATCCTGCCACATGGTGAGGTCAAGTGAGGAGCAGAAGAGTAGTCAGGATTACCTAAATTTCAGATTTAGTTTATAACTTGCCCTGTTACCTTGGGTAAGTTAATTGACCTCTCTTCTGAGGCTCAGTTTCTTCAAAGGAAAAATTATGATGGTGTTATTTATGCTGCCTAACTTAGTAAAATATTGCAAAGAGTAATTTAGTTATTCAATAAAGTCTATTGTTAAATTCTATTCTAAGTCAGACACTGAATTAGGATAAAATGAGATAATAAATATCAAGGCAGCAAGCCCAGTTATAAGTTAGAGTGTTATCATTGCTCTAAAAGCTGCCTAACTCTCCAAGGGATATAGTTTTGCACAAAGAATAAAAGGGACATCAAAAAAAAAACAAAAAAAAAATCAAAAAAAAAAGGGACATCAACTTAATATGTTCTTTTGTATTTTGTATTCTAGAAAATTTCCATTATTACCTCACACTGTCTAGCCTATAAAATTAGCAGAATTACATAAGAATTAATATTTTTCCTCCCTATGGATGTGCAAACTCTCAGGTTGGTTATCATTTAAAAGAGCACAGACACGCATAGCAACTATCATTATTATTACTATTATTTCTATTCAGTTTTTTTATTGATTAATCATAAAGAAAAGGAAACTAAATGTTTAACAAGCAAGGACCTATTGTTCACCACACTCTGTGCTAGCTATTTTACCTATGAAATCTCATTTAAACCTAACAAATGTTTAGCAAGGTATGTATTATTCTCCCAATTTTATAGGTCAAGTAACCAAGTCCTAGTGAGGCGAAGGTCACTTGGAGAAACTGGTGAAGTTCTAAAACAAACTTAAGTCTCTCTCTCAAATCTCATGCTTTTTCTGACCCATAGAAAAAATACTGGAGCTGGAATAGTCCATTTTTACTGATAGAGACACTGCTGCCAAGAGAAGTCAGATTCTCCATGGAGGCCATACAGCAAGTTAGTTACAGAGCCAGATCTAGAATGCATGTCTTCTGTTTTCCAGTTTAATGTATTTTTCCTTTAAATTTTACTAAATGTATATGGTGCCCATTTAACCATATTCACCAAATATGATTAATTAATTAATTGAATAAGAAGTTAAGCATAATTATTCTTAATGTTTATAATTTATTAAAAACTGTTTTCCACAGGAACTAAATTTAAAAATAAAAAGTATTTTAATATATGAACACAAGTTGGAAAGTTTTTTCATTTTCATTTTATATGTTGATTTGGCTAGTAGTTTCCTGCCTTTTTTAAAGTTTTATCAACTTGTTTCCTATTTATTGGTTTTTCAAGTAAAAGAGAAAACACTGTTAAAAACTGCAACTAAAAAAACATACCACCCAACACTATAAACCAACTAGACATCACAGACTTCTAGAACACTGTATCCAACAACAGCAGAACACATATTCTTCAAGTGAACATGGAACATTCTTCAGAATAGACCATATGCTAGGTCATAAAATATCCATCAATAAATTTAAAAGGATTGAAATCCTACAAAGTATGTCCTCATAATGGAATAAAATTAGAAATCGATAACAGAAGAATATTAGAGAAATTAACAAATATGTGAAAATTAAATGTTTCTGAATAACCAATGGTTATTAGAAGAAATCACAAGGGAAATGAGAGAATGCTTTGAGATGAATGAAAATGAAAACACAACATAACAAAACTTATGGGATGCAGAAAAACCAGTCCTTAGAGGGAAATTTATGGTTGTGAAGGCCTGTATTAATAAAGAAGAAAGCTAACAAGGACCTACTGTATAGCACAGGGAACTATATTTAATATCTGGTAATAACCTGTAATGGAAGAAAAAGAAGAAAGACCTCAAACCAATAACCCAACTTTCTACCTTAAGAAACTAAAAAACAAGCAAACAAACAAAAAACGCAAGCTGAACTCAAATAAGGCAAAAGGAAGGAAATAATAACATTTAGAGCAGAAATTAATGAAACAGAGTACAGAAAAATAATAGAAAAAAATCAACAAATCCAAAAGTTGATTTTTTTAAAAAGATCAACAAAATTGCTAATCCTTTAGATAGACTGTCTTATACTCCCTGGTCCCTTACTCCTGCTTCTCATCTCCCTGATAAACTGCCAATGCTCAAGTCCCTATCTCGGATTCTAAATTTGAAATTTTGAGTATCCTAGTTTTGCCATTTACTTATTGTGTGACTTGACTATTTCAGTTTCAGAGTTTCTTTGCCATTGATTGAGAAGAAGTGCAATACCACAAAAGAACACTAGGTTTGGGGTCAATAAACTTGGGTTTTAATGAAGTTCAGCTTTGCCTTTTTACAGCTGTGAAATCTCAATCAAGTTCCTTAATCTCTCCAAACCTATTTCCCCATTTGCAAAATGAGGAGTTAGACCTCCCTCATGAGGCTGTTGAGAATATCAAATAAGGACACAAAAAGTGAGAACGTTTTGGAACCTATAAATCACCATCCAGATATGAGATTCTCTTTATAATTAGAAGGCAGAAAAAAATACCATTCTTAATTGACAGGTGGCAGTAAAGAAATTGCTTTGATGCATCTTAATTCAAGTACAATGATGCCAAATTTGTTGTATTAGGTCATTTTACACTTACTGAGAAGCATGTTCCCACACTTCACCAGGGCTGATATTCTAAGCCTTCAAAACAAAACAACAACAACAAAAAAACAATGAATTTCTACCTCCTAAAACAGCTGGAAAGCACAGAATAGCTCCCATCCCTTCTTGCCATCAGCTGGATGGTGTACAATGGCCTGCATTTGACCTGGAGGGGCTACAAGTGTCCAAGCCTGGCAGTAACAGGCCCAATACTGTTGGTCATTATTTTCCTCTAAGAATTAATTGCTAAAAAGCAAATCAAGTAGGAAAATCTCAAAAGATGAGACTTATTCTCTAATATAATACAGGTTGCCAACATCTGGGTGAGCCATTTATCAGTGAAATACCAGGCATACAGCAAGAGACTTCATCAATGATTTAGAGAATATCTACTCATAATTTAGTTATCAACATCAGCCATCTTGCTGTTTTATGGGAAGAGAATGTAAGACATCCCACTAATAGAGAATGTTTGTTGATAATAACTTCTTTACATTTTTTTCATTAATTCTTAATTATAAAAGTGGAGGGTTCATTTGAAGTCTTAGATAAAGAAGGAACTCAGATCCAGGGTGCCACTAAGGAGGGAGTTGGGTGGGGGGAAGGACTCAAGCATGGTTCTTCTTGGGTTTGGAATAAATCCTTAATAGGACTATTACAGGTCCGTAAAGTATTCCCTTGACAATCCACTCTTTTCATTTCAGCCAAGCAAAGGGTTTCTTGGTATTCTTCTTCAAACACCTTTTTACCCTTACTGTCATGCCAAAGAAGATATGCCGATTTCCTAGACAACCTACTCATTTTAGGAACTGTGAAGGAAATGGAGACCACCACTGTAAACAGGTCAGGGAAACAGAGACCTTTGATTATCTGCCTTTCCCATTCTTACTCCCACCAACCATAAGCACAGCCTGGCTGTAGCACTAAAAACAGAACCTTTTTTCTGTCAAGTGCTATTTACTCAAAAAGGGGGAAATTCAATCAAGAGTCAACACACAAGTCAAAACTATCTTTAACAATTCAAGTTTTTTGAAGAGTAGTGGACAGAGGTTCAATTCTTCTGCTATTTAAGTTCAGAAAATGAAACAAAGTTTTCTTAAAATAAGTGTAAAAATAATAATACTCTTTGAAAGTGAAAGAGACATACTTGGTTGGGGAGATGCCAGGATTGGGGAGTGGTGAAACAATAAAAGTTGGAATGATAAAATGAAGGACATCTTTCCCACCCTGGAACAGATCTCCAAACCTCTGAATTCTGTGCCTCATCTGGAAGTCTCCCTGCTCTCACTCTTACCCCATTCTGGATTCCTAGAAATTCCTACCCCCTCAAGCCCTGCAAGATTTGGACCGTCTTTAAAAAATGTTGTCTCTCCCTGCAATAGCCTCTTTGATTTGGCCAGGTAGTTATGCTGTGGTTGTTTGGTTTTTTCCAAGTCCCTGGTATTTTTGATCTCTAGCCACACATATCCTGAGTTTTTAGATAGTTTCCAGGCTTTCTCTGAGTTATTGACTTTTTAAATTCTAACTCCCAGTTTTTTTTCCTACCCAATGTCTGCATTTTGTCAATGTTCCATTTTCAAAACTAGAAAAACAACCTAATGGATTTCTTTGGTTTTTCATCTCCCTAAATGATGTTGAATTTACTGGAATTTCAAAGTTCAAAGGAACTATGAAGGTCATCAGATCCAGCTCACTTGTTGGAATTTTAATCTCCCTCTGTTCCCCCAACCTCTGTACCCTAACTGTGGACCCCTTTGACTATTCTTAGATTTAGCTGCTATCTTTCATTCTGTAGCTTCCTCCTTGGGACTGCACAAAACAAAACTGTTGCCATTGCCCTGTGACAACATTTCAGCTATCTGAATAAGCTTACCTATCCATCATTCCACTGAAACCCCAAGCCTCTTCCAGATTAAAAAAACAAAAAACAAAAAAAACCAGTCCCTTTGACAGTTATGTTATACGCCATATTTCAAAGCCCTACAGCAAACATTCTTGTTGTTTTTCTCAGAATAATTTTATCATTATTAACATTATATATGTTCTGTCCACAAAGAGAAAAGTCCTCTGTCTTTGAGTACCATGTTTACCTTATGGGCATTGAGAATATAACCACTAGTATGCTTAAATTTATGCTGACATTTTAGCTTTTAGCATAAGTGAGTTTAACAACGGGATAAAAAGCTAGTAACATGCTCTGCTTAAATGTCAGGAGATCCTTTCCTGATCTCCTCCCTCTGCCAGGTAGGTTAAATGACCTTGGATTTTTCCCCTATAGCATTTTCATCACTGTAACTTATTTTTGTAATTATTTGTTTAATTCTATCTCTCTCAATAGAGTATAAGCTTCAATAGAGCAAAGAGTAAATAATAAAGTTTGTCTATATGCAGGTGCTACCATAGTGCCTGGCACATATTAGAGCCCTCACATATATTTATTGATAGAATGCATGAATCAAAGAGCTTTGTTATAGTCCTAGAATTGGAAGGGATCTTAGACATCTTATTTTTCAAATGGGTAAACTGAGGCCTGAAGAGGTCAAAGGATTTATCCAAGATTGCACAGCTGTTTGGTGAGAGATCTGTAATTTTATATTTTGTCATCCCACCCACTCCACTGATATCCTACGATTTTAGGTTATGCTCATATACTTAATCCAGGGCTCTAGCTATACTAGTGACTAAATTGGATAAAATATGGCCATCAAGAATAATTCCCGTATTTATTGATTTCCTTATATCAAACTAAAACAATCTACATGTGCAACTACATTTTAAGAAAAAAAAACATAAAAATTGTTACACTGTACTGCTAGTTTGAATTGAGAACTCACAATGTTCAGATGGACTATGCCATCCTGCTCACCATGGGATCTTCATAAAGATTGAAGAGAGAAAAGCAAAATAGATCAACTCAAATTCCTTGCTTAAAATATGTTGAACTGCTTCCTCCCTGAGATTTCACCACTTTAGACCACTTTAGATCCAATATAGTAGCAACTACCACAATTGGCTAGTCTGAATTGAGATATGCTGTGAGTGTAAAATATACACCAGATTTCTAAGATTAAGTACACAAAGGATGTAAAGGATATCTCATTAATAATTTTATATTGATTATATACCAAAACAATAACACTGGATATACATATCAAAATTAATATTACTTTTTTAAAAATTTTATGGGATTTTAGAAAATATTAATTCACATATGTGATACCTATTCATGATAAAAGTTTTCAGAATATTAGGAATAGACAGAAACTTCCTCAACTTGATAAAGAATATCTTTAAGGGCTTCCCTGGTGGTGCAGTGGTTGAGAACCTGCCTGCCAATGCAGGGGACACGGGTTCGAGCCCTGGTCTGGGAAGATCCCACATGCCGCGGAGCAACTGGGCCCGTGAGCCACAATTACTGAGCCTGCGCGTCTGGAGCCTGTGCTCTGCAACAAGAGAGGCCGCGATAGTGAGAGGTCTGTGCACCGCGATGAAGAGTGGCCCCCGCTTGCTGCAACTAGAGAAGGCCCTCACACAGAAACAGAGACCCAACACAGCCAAAAATTAATTAATTAATTAATTTTTTTTTAAAAAGTAAAATGTTTCATCAATGCAATAATTCAGATGTTTCCTCTAAAGCCACCAAGAAACTTATTAAAAAAAAATCTTTAACTCACCCACTCTACAAAAAAAAAAAAGAAACCTACAGGTAACATCATACTTAATGGTAAAAGGCTGAATTCTTTTCCTCTAAGATCAGGAAGAAGGCAAGGATATCCACTCTCATCACTCTTCTCTGAAATAATACTGGAAGTTCTAGCCACTGCAATAAGGCAAGGGAAATAAATAAAAGGCATACAAATTGGAAGAGAAGAAATAAAACTGTCTCTAGTTGCACACATGATTGTGTACATAGAAAGTCCCAAGGAATCTATGGAACACTTCTAGCACTAATAAGTGAGTTCAGCAAGGTCACAGGATATAAGATCAACACACAAATATCAGTAATATTCTTATATACTTAACAATGAACAGGTAGAAACTGAAATTTAAAACACAATACCATTTATAATCGCACCAAAGAAAATTCAATATACCCTTAACAAAACCTGTACAGGAATCTGTATGCTGAAAATTACAAAATGCTGATTAAATAAATCAAAGAAGACCTAAATATACAGAGCTATATACCATGTTCATGAATTGTAAAACTTAACATAGTAAAGACATCAATTCTCTCCAAATTGATCTACGGGTTTAATGTAATTCCTGTAAAAATTCCAGCAAGGATTTTTGGAGAAATAAGCAAGCCTGTTCTAAAATTTATATGAAAATCCACAGGACCTAGAATAGCTAAAACAATAGTGAAAAAAAAAGAACAAGGCAGGAGAAATCACTCTATCTGATATTGTCTTACCATATGGCTGCAGTAATCAAGATAGTGTTGTATTGATGGAGGGAAAGATACAAAGCTCAATGGAATGGAATAGAGGACCCAGAAAGAGACCTACACAAATATGCTCAATTAATTTTTGACAAACTGAAAACCCATTGAATTGGTGCTGGAGCAGCTGGACATACATGAAGGTAGAAAACCACACCTTTTAGAAAATATAATTTAAAATGTATCATAGATTTAAACATAACACATAAAACAATAAAACTTTAGAAAAAATCATAAGAGAAAATTTCCAGGGTGTGGGACCAGGCAAATAAAACAAAAGAATGATATATAAAAGGAAAACTTGATAAACTGGATCTCATCAAAATTTAAAACTTTTGCTCTGTGAAAACCCATGGTAAAAGGATGGAAAGACAAGTATAGACTTGAAGAAAGTATTTGCAAAAGACCTATATGACAAACAGCTAATTTATAGAATATATAAAGAACTCTCAAAACAACAGTAAAAAAACACAATTAGAAATCAGGCAAAAGACATAAACAAACATATTAACAAAGAGGATATACAGATGGCAAGTAAACATATGGAAATTTGTTCAATATTATTAGCCACAAGAAAAATGAAATGAAAAACCACACTCATCAGAATGGCAAAAATAAGAGACAGTGACAACATCAAATGCTGGCAAGGATACAAAGAAACTGGTTCATTCACACATTGATGGTGGAAATGCAAATTATACAGCTATCCTGGAAAACAGTTTTTCACTTAATTACAAAACTAAACAAGCACTTATCATACAACCCAGCAATTACATTCTTGGGCAATGATTCCAGAGAAATGGTAACATGTTCACAACAACTTTATTTGTAATAACCAACTGATGGAAACAGACTACATGCCCTTCAATGGGTGAATGGTTAAACACACTGTGGTACACCCATACTATGGAGTACCAGTCAGCAATAAAAAGGAATGAGCTATTGAAACAGGCAACATCTTGGATGAATCTACAAGGAATTATGCTAAGTCTTTAAAAATGGCTATCCCAAAAGGTCACAAATTGTATGATTCCATTTATATAACATTCTTGAAATAACAAAATTATAGAGATGGAGAAGTAATTAGTGGTTTCCAAGGGTTGGGAGTGGGGGTTGGGAGGTAAGTTGGTGTGGCTATAAAAGGGCAACAGAAGGAATCTTCACAATGATGGAACTGTTCAGTACCTTGACTGTGGTGGTAGATACACAAACCTACATATGTAATAAAACTGTATAGAACTAAATATACTCACACACACACACACACACACACACACACACACAAAGTTAAATCAGAAATCTCTGAAAACGATTGGTGAATTGAATCTATGTTAATATACTGATCGTGCTATTATACTACAGTTTTGTAAAATGTTACCTTTGAGGGTAACTAGGTAAACACTACACGACATTTCTATTTGTTCTTACAGCTGCATAATTATGTCAATAAAAATTTCAATTAAAAAATGCTTATGTGCTCACATTATATTTCTACTTGATACCACTGCTCTAGAACATTCTCTTTCAATCTTCTAAATAGTTGGTAGCTGTTGAAATGCAAATAAACACAATCTCAAACTTTGGCATTAACTAAAATTCACCATGATCATGTTACACTTAAATGCATTTCAACTTGAAAATACCCACATGGCCCACCTTCCTCATTTACATTATCTGCTTAGCACCTATAGGCAGAATTGACATTTAAAATATTTTACAACCAGTATGTCATAGACACTAACAAATGAGAATGGTCAATTACTTAACATAACTGGTATAACCATATTGGAGTAACTAGCTAAATATCCGACCTATTTACAAACTTTTGTGCTTTTAAATCTTGCCCAGTAGTATACTATTTCCTACATGCTATGCTTCTGGGATACCAGAAAGACCTACCTACCTCACGGCCATCAACCAATTCTAAAATAATCAGTAAATAGATATTAAGCACTGTTGTAACAGTAGAGAACCTATTGGATTCAAAGTTGGGGGCCTGGGTGCTTGGTGTATCACTTTGGGCAAGTCCTATCTTCCCTTTCATTTTGTTGTCATCAGCAAGAAGGGTTTACATGACATGTTGTGTAAGATCCTTACCACCTCAAACATTTTGTGAATATCTTTAGTCAATGATTCCTCTCATTTTTTTCCCAAATTGTGAACAGATATCTATACCAAATGAGCAAAAAAGCTATTAATGAACTTGGATAGACAGAGCTCAGAATTGTAATTAAAGAACACTCAATAGAAAGTCAACCTGATGAATGGGTAATAGCTTGCACAAGCATTATTTTGCTGTAAGGAGATTAGACATTAACAGCAAAAGAGTTAGAAAGACTGAAAGACAAACTTTACATTTCTCCCAAGGTTGCTCTCCTGACAGCTGTACTACTTTGATTACTCAGCTGAGGGCTAAAGTAGAAGAAGCTTTTTTGTGTCCAAACTTTCTCCTGTGGATTGCCCAGAGAAGCAGAGAACTGGGGACCAGATCCATCTCAATAAGTCACAACCCAATCCCTAAGAGAATAAAAGTATAGGGAGACAGAAAAAGGCAGAGAAAATGAATTCTATAGTCACCCAGGCAAATAATCACTTAGATGAAGGGAGAAGCTGCTCTTTGGCCACCTAGATTTGTAACTCAAGGGATTCTAAAGTGGCCAAGCTAGGAAGATGGAGTTTGAGAGACTTAGGTTCCAATTCTAAGTCTACCACTCACTAGCAGGGTGAACTTCATAAAGGCAATTTATCTCAATCTAAAAAAATGAAATAATAATAGCATACCTCACTAGAAGGATTAAATGAGATAATATGTATTGAAGCACTTAGCACAGAATTTGGCCCATAGAAAATATATAATAAATGATAATGCCTGAAATTAGGGTTTTCTTGAAATCCCAGTCTCCACTAACCTACAGCTCAGTTCACAAGTGTTGACACCTGGAATAGGGCACACAATGGAATCAGAGGGGCATTTGGGTATAAGGCATGCTAACCTCACCCTTTGGCTATGGAAGCTGATACCTGAACATAAGCCAGAAAAACCAACACAGTTTAGTCCTCTGGCTTTAGATAAAAAGGGCAATAGAAGAAGAAAGCAAATTAGTGTTTCTACTTCCTCCCGCTGCCTCCAAAGGCCAACCTATCAAAAACAGTTTTAGGACTGAGCATTGAGGTAAGGAATCAATTTGGGAGAGGAGAGGGAAACATGTATCCAGAGGGCTATTAGTAATACACATATTAGTGTATAGTCTGAAACTGCTTTTCTAACACCTAACCCTGCAATGTCCTAGAAATAGGAGTTAGGACAAAGAGGAGACAAGAGACCTTAAGTAGGAAAGTGAGGCCTAGGTGGGGTGCTTTAATTTTGCTTAGATTAGGTCAATCCCAACAGGGTTTCTGGACTCCTCTGCTGACCTCATTAGTGATGCTTCTCTTTGTATTCAACCTTAACTCTAATTTATCCCTAACTTGAGGGGACTAGAATGAAGCTTTATATGGTAGACTGCCACTATAACCAAGGCAACAATGTTTTTTTGGTCTGCCACAACCTCCTCTATCTATACCTTTTAAGCAGGCAGCTTCCTTGTGTCCCATCCCCAGAAAATTGTGCTCTCTGTTGGAATGTATTCCAACCTCCTCTCAGGTTTTGCTTGATCATATCTCTTCCAGAGATAACTACATTTTGCCAGGGAATTCTGGGAGATCCAAAGGAATGACCCTAATGGTAGAATAGTAAGCTTCCAGCTCTTTCTCTGAAGTGCTGTTTCCAACACTAAAATCAATGCTAGTTAACTTGAGTAACTGCTGGCCACACTCCAGGTGGACTTCAACAACAAATATTTATTGAGCCCTTATCATGTTCCAGACACTTTCTCATATACTGTCTCATGCCTTTTCTGGAAATAGACAAAGCATGTGTTATTAACCCTATTTTACAAATGAGGACACTGAAACACAGAGAGGTTAAGTCCCATTCCCAGAAGTACACAACTAGCAAATGACAGAGTTGAGAATTTAAATAAAAACTACCCTACTTCAAGACAAATATACTTTCTACTACATATAGTACATACTGTCATGACTATTAGGACATCACAATGACTTAAAAATCAAATTCAAGTCTCAATTCACTTGCCTTGAGAAAACTCGCCTCCTCAAAGAGCCCCTGACACACTGGCAGTGTGTTAGGGAATAAAAGGATGTCATAATTTTCCAGCACTTTCCCCTTTGCCACTAAAACCCTGACCAAGAAGTAAAATTGTTTAAGAGCCACATTATTTCTTCTGTCAAACTCATCCCAATGCTTCCTACCATAGTCTGAATTGGGATTCAGGGCTCCATGATAGGCCTTTACCCAATAAAAATATCATTCCTAGCTGCAGGTGAAGGCCTTCAATGACTTTCTCAGCCTTCAAAGTCCTTAATCACACATGGGAGATTAAACTTAGAACACAGACTCCCCAGTCAAGGAAAAGAGTAACTTCAATTTAATTAAGGGCAAATGAAAGCTATTAGGGCCTTTCCAAGTGTGGAAGTGAAAATCTGCTAATGGAGGTGTCAAAGATGAGCCCAGTATTCTCATTTCACATATAAATAACTTGAAGTCCAGAGAGGAGAAGGGAATTACCCAAAGTCACACAGTAAGAGATGAAACTAGAACCCAAGTATCTAAGACTCAGTCACATGCAAATATTAGGAGCCTAGAAGTAGTGTTAGGGCAGCAATGGCAGAGAGTGGATGGGCCAGGTGGAGGAAGATTGCAGAAAAAAATCTGGGGTAACTTACTTCATAGTTTAGAAACCATCTGTTTGGCCTTAAGTAAGTGACAAACTTAAGCTAAGATAGAGTTTGGCCCATATCAGATTTATGACAAATAATAATTTATAAATAATGAAAATTCTCAAATTTGAGCATGTATCGCAATCACCTGAAAAGCTTGTTAAAATACATGTTTCTGGGCCCCAACCTCAGCATTTATGATTCAGTATTTGCATTTCTAATAAACTCCTAGATTATGCTGATACTGATGGTCCAGGAACCACACTTTGAGATCCTCCAAGTAAATTAATCCATGAAAACCCAGGTGAACCTCCTTTTTAGTTGCTACCCCAAATCTGGAAAATACAATATGTGCCTTCTAAAACATGAAACAAACAAAAACAACTAAACCCATGGCTTTAGGAAAATCCTTTCCCTTTCTGAACCTCAATTTCCCTGTATGTAAAATAAAGTATTTGTATTAGGTAATCCCTAATGTTCTTTATGACTCTGAAATGTTAAGATCCAATGAAAACCATTGGTATCATAGGGATTGAACAGTTTCACAACACAAATCCCAAGCAGTCAGGCCATTCAAACAGTTACTAGGTCTGTAGGCTATTGTTTCATCCCCCTTGCTCCCCTACAGCCACTGTATAACAGAATTCCCCACATAAAACACCAGGCAGAGACCCAACCGACCTTAATGGAAGTTGCTACCTAAGGATTAAGCTGGAATCTCAGCCGTTGCTCTTCTGAAAGCTGAAAAGATTGCATCGTTAAACTATGTCTAGAGAGGAAAAAAGAAGCTATTCATGGTCTCTGAACACATGCTTATATTTCAGTTCCAACTACTTATACATTTGCATCTGTTTTCATTCTTGGAAATGTGATTGCCTTTTTTTACGATTATGGCAGCAGACAAATATTGTACTGTGAGAATCTTTCCATCGCTCTTCTGAATCATGTACTCCGGAAACATCCTTGGAACATTTGGAATGACTGATGGTTTTGTGATTATATTTCATAGGAATGAGCAATGTAACTGAACAGGTGTAGGGCAGTGGAAAAATACTGTATGAATCTAGAGGATTTACTTTCCCAAACGGCTTCTGCTACAGGCTGTGCCTGAATAAGTTATTTCACTTTCCTGACGTTTCCTAATCTGACGTTTCCTATCTGTAAAATAAGGGAGTTAAACAAACCCAGAATGGCTGACCTTGCCTTATAAGCCAAAGTGAGTTGTATGGCACCCCCAATAAAAATAATTCTATGACAAAAAAGAGAAAAACAGCACAGAGAGATGTAAAATAAAAATTCCTCTCTCTACACCTACCTCTTTTCCAACTCCTGCTAATCAATATTAGCAGCTCTTGGAATAGCTTTTTGGACATGTTCAATGAATATATAAACGTATATAAAATCTCTTTTATACTTTAAAAGGATAAATATAAAATGCGTATACAAAAACAGATCTTAAAGTTAAGTAAGCAGTTATATTTTTGCATGGCGTTATATACTTCTGTACTTGCGTTAATTCTTATAAAGGATAAATCCCTAGAAGTGGAATTAAATTTAATATCTTATATTTTAAACTTTTACTAATTATGCTTATACAACTATTTTCTATACACACTGAAAAGGAACTATTCTACACAGATATATACCTAATATTTCATGCTTAGTATTAGTATCCTTCCAAGATACACACACACACACACACACACACACACACACACATATACTATATGTAGTTTTATTTTTATTTCAATTGTCCCACCTATAAAAATTCAGCCAACTATTATATTAAATTATTTTTAAGTTCCCATCCATATCTACAATTCCAGTAGTTTCAATTAATTTTTCTTACCACACTAAGCCTTTCAGTATGTGTGTGTGTATAATATCAATACTTTAAAAAATACAAATCAACTTAATGTAATGTTTCCAAGATTCATCCACACTGCAGCATGTACGTCATTTCTTTTTAGGCTGAATAATATTTTGTTGTATGGATAAACCATATTTTATTTATCCTTTCATTAGCTGATGGCATTTGGATTCCACTTTTGTTATTATGAATAATGCGGCTAATGAACATTAGTGTAAAAGTTTTTGTTTCAAAACCTATTTTCAATTTTCATAGGTATATACCTAAGAGCTAAGTGAAAGACATCAGACACAAAAGTCCACATATTGTATGATTACATTTACATGAAATAAAGAGAATAGGTAAATCCATATAGCAGATTAGTGGTTTCCAAGGGCTGGGGGTGGGGGAAGAATGGGAAGTTACTGCTTAATAGGTATGGAGTGTCTTTTCGGGGTGATGAAAATGTTCTAGAATTAGTTATGATGGCTGTAGAACACTGTAAATGTACTAAAGCCACTTAACTATACACTGCAAAAGTGGTTCAAATTGTGAGTTTTATGTTACATGAATTACACCTCAACAAATACAAACATGTATAGTTCATATTACATTATACTATGCCATATAGTTTTGTTTTAAAACACTTTATTTTGAAACAATTTTAGATTTACACAAAATTTGCAAAAATCATACAGTTTTCATATACGCTTCTCCCAGCTTCCCAGATGTTGACATCTTACATAGCCATTTATAATTATCAAAACCAGGAACTTTGGTATGCTACTATTAAGTAAAGACCTCATTCAGTTTTCACAAGTTTTTCCACTGATGTCCTTTTTCTCTTACAAGATCCAATTCAAAATCTCAGACTGCATTTACTTCTCATGCCTCCATAATCTGCTTCAGTCTGTAAGATTTCCTCAATCTTTCCTTATCTTTCATGACTTTGATACTTTTGAAGAATATTACTGTTATTCATAGAATAGCCTTCAATTTTCTTTTTTCTGATGTTTTCTCTTGAGTAGATTGAGTTTATGCTTTTTATGGCAAGAATATCACAAAAGTGATATTGTGCCCTCAGTGCATCATATCAGGAGGTACAGTATGTCACATGTCTTATTACTGTAGTTGTTAACCTTGATCACATGGTTAAGGTGTTGTCTTCTGGGTTTCTGCACCGTAAAGTTACTATTTTCTCCTTTGTAATTCACAAACATTTGGGGGGAGATCTTCAAATTCTGCCCACTAATTTTGGCATCGATTGGGGGATCTTGTCTGCAATAATTGTGAATTATTGCGGTGATTGCCTAATGGTAATTATCTTTTCTCTTTCCTTCTACACTTGTTAATTGGAATTCTTCCATAAGGAAAATCTGTCCCCTCTGTCTCATGATGTATTTATGTATGTACGTAAGTGTTTATACAGTTATTTACTTAAATCAGGATGGACTCCTGGATATTTATTTTATATCATATAGTTTTAATATAAAAGACATATACATAATATTATTTAAAACAAATAAGGCACACCAGTTTATAAGTTGCTTTTGTCACTTAAATTTGTCTTACATTTTGCCATATTATCGATATACATAGAAATAATTCATTTTAATATAGCTACATAGAAACTATCATTTTCCATAATTTTAAATAATTTACGTTTCTTGGAGTTATGTATTCTGTTTAATTTTGTTTTATTTTTCTGTTGTTATCTGTTTGATTTTTGTTGGCTCTTAGAAACAGGATTGCAATGAACACTCTATACCTATCTTTGTGTATCCTTGTTATGTTTGTAGATGTGGGTGAACTTATCTTTATGATAAACTCCTAACAGTAGAATTGCTGGGATGAAGAAAGTATTAATTTTTCAGAAATGTACTAAAATGAAGAGGAATGCTAAAGTCAAGAAAACATTTGCCTAGCATGTCTCGAAAAAGAAATCTTAATGAAACTGCATAACAAAATGATATAAAAGAAATAACAAGTATTAAAATTTTACTTTGGTGGTGAAAACTTTTGGAGGACTAGCATAACAACCTAATATACTATTGCTTACATCTTAAACTGAGATAATTATGTTATAATGATTAAGAATTTCAATGCCAGTAAACATCTGAATGGTTTTCCTTGAAGTACATACACATGTTAATGAATTACATTAGAGAAATTATAAAATTAATAACAAATATTTTTAAATCAACTTTATATACCTATTTAAATTGCACATTGAAAGTTACGAAAAAAGGAGTAGGCACCATAAGCCTGTGAAATGAGTGGTTTTTGTAGGAAGATATATTCTAAAGAAATTACACTTTAGAAATTATAAAATAAATAAGAAAAATTAAAATTGAAACATAATTTTTTATATCTTAAGTTATCTTCATGAAGACAACTAGGAATTCTAAAAATCAGTAAATATTTAAATGTTTGTGAAGGGTACTTCCTATTTAAACTACACTATAAAAATGTACAAAGTTATTATCAAACAGGAAAATTTTGTCTCTGATGGTACATTTAGAGGGTCAAATTGCTATCTCTATATCACTATTTATCTATGAAATTATTTATATATTACATAGAAAATTATTAAATTTTTAAAATATAAAATCAGTAAAATAATGAAATTTTGTTTTGAAAAATACACCATAATGAAACCATAGTATAAAATAATACAAAATAACTAACAAACATTTAAAACTTCTAGGAAGTTAAATTTCAATGTAATATGTAATTGCTTTAATTTTTCTTGAGATAATGTATTATATGTTCATATTTTTCTATTTTTAATTGAGACATAATTTGTATACCATAAAATTCACTATTTTAAATTATACAATTCAGTGATTTTTAGTATATTCAGAATACTAGGCAACTATTACCACTATCTAAATCCAGAACATTTACATCAGTCCAAAAAGAACCCAGTAACTATTAGCAGTCACTCCCAACTTTGGCACTCCTAGCTACTGACAACCACTAGTCTACTTTCTGTCTCTAAATGTTCTATCTATTCTGAGCATTTCATATGAATAAAATTATATAGTAGGTGGCTTTTAGTATCTGGCTTCTTTTACTTAGCATAATATTTTCACAGTTCATCCATGCTGTAGCATGAATCAATATTCCATTCTTCTTATATTCATTTATTTTTATTTTATTCTTTTTATTTTCATTCTTTACATTCCACTGTATGGATAGACCACGTTTTGTTTATTCATTCATTGGTTGATGGACATTTGGGTTGTTTTTGGTTTTTTGCTATTATAAATAATACTGCCATGAATATTCACATACAGCTCTTTGTGTGAACACGTTTTCAATTCTCTTGTGTATATACCTAAGAGTGAAATTGCTAGGCTATGTGGTAATATTTTGAGGAACTGTCCAACTTTTTTTCTAAGTGACCACACCATTTTACATTTCAACCAGCAGTGTATGAGGATTCCAATATCTCCATATTCTCATCAACACTTGTAATTGGCTATCATTTTATTGTATCCATCCTAGTGGCTGTGAAGCAGCATCTCATTGTGTGTTTTATTTTCCTTTTTAAAAATAGCTTTAGACGTAGAGAATGGACTTGAGGACATGGGGAGTGGGAAGGGTAAGCTGGGATGAAGTGAGACTGGCATGGACATATATACACTACCAAATATAAAATAGATAGCTAGTGGGAAGCAGCTGCATAGCACAGGGAGATCAGCTCAGTGCTTTGTGACCACCTAGAGGGGTGGGATAGGGAAGGTGAGAGGGAGACAGAAAGAGGGAGGAGATATAGGGATATACGTATATGTATAATTGATTCACTTTGTTATAAAGCAGAAACTAACGCACCATTGTAAAGCAATTATACTCCAATAAAGATGTTAAAAAATAAATAAATAAATATAAAAACAGCTTTATTGAGGTATAACTGATAAACGAAAACGGCACATATTTAATCTGTACAATTTGATGATTTGGAACATATGCATACACCTGTGAAATCGTCAACATAATCCAAGTATTGGGTTGGCCAAAAAGTTCGTTCGGGTTTTTCCATATAGTAGATATATCCATTACCTCCAAAAGTTTGCTTGTTCCTCTTTGCTTTTTGCGGAAGAGGGTGGATTGTGTGTGTGTGTGTGTGTGTGTGTGTGTGTGTGTGTGTGTGTTAAAAACATTTAATATGAGCTCTACCTTCTTAACAAATTTTTAAGTGCACGATACAGTATTGTTAACTACAGATACTAGGGTGCACAGCAGATCTCTAGAACTTATTCATTTTACATAACTGAAACATTATATCCATTGAACAACTCCCCATTTCCCTTTTTCACAGCCTCTGGCAACCATCATTCTATGCTCTGCTTCTATGAATTTGGCTATTTCATATACCTCACATAAGTGGAATCACGTACTCCTTCTGTGACTGGCTTATTTCACTTAACAACATCCTCCAGGTTCATCCATGTTGTTGCAAATGTCATTGTGGTTTTGATTTGCAGTTCTCTATTGACTAATGACATCAAGTATCTAATCATGTTCTTACTGGCCATTTATTTGTATATCTTCTTTGGAGAATCACATAGTCAAATGTTTCTTCCATTTTTAAATTGGGCTATTTGCTTTTTTATTGTTAAGATGTAGGAGTTATTTATACATTCTGGATACTAGACCCTTATCAGACATATTATTTGCAATTATTTTCTCCCATTTTTGGGGTTGCCTTCTCACTTTCTTGATAGTGACCTTTTTGAATCACAAAAGTTTTTAATTTTGAGGATGTCAAATTTATCTATTGTTCTTTCTGTTGTTTGTGCTTTTGGTGTCATCACAAAGAATTCATTGTTAAATACAAGGTCACAAAGATGAGCCTCTAGGTTTTCTTCTAAGAGTTTTATAAATTAGCTCTTACATATAAATCTTTGATGCATTTTGAGTTAAATTTTGTATACTGTGTGAAGTAGGAGTCCTTTGCATTTGCATAGCCATTTGACCCTGTACCATTAATTTAAAAGACTGTTCTTTTATTCATTGAATTGTCATGGCTCACTTATTGAAAATTAATTGACCATAAATGTATAAATTTATCTGGAGCTTCAATTTGTTTCCATTAATCTGTATGTTTACTCTTATGCTAGTACCACATAGTCTTCATTAAAGTAGCTTTCTTTATAAGTTTTGAAATATGGAAGTGTGAATCTTTTAGCTTTGTTCTCCTTGTTTAAGATGGTTTTGGCTATTCTTGGTCCCTTGCAGTTCCATATAAGTTTTAGAATCAGCTTGTGAATTTCTGCAAAGATGCCAGCTAGGAATTTAATAAGGACTGTAATGAATCTGTACATCACTTTTGGGAATATTATTATCTTAATAATATTGTCTTCCAAATCCATGAACATGAGTAACTTTGCATTTATTCAGGCCTTTCTTAATTTCTTTTAATAACTTTGTCGTTTAGGTGTACGTGTCTTACACTTATTTTTGTTAAATTTATTCCTAAGTATTTTATTCTTTCAAATACCATGACATGTGAAATTGTTCCCTTAATTTTATTTTTGGAATGTTCATCGCTATAAGTGAACAATTGTATAAATACAATTGATTTTTGTATATCAATCTTGTATCTTGCAACCTTGATCAACTCATTCATTAGCTTTAATAGTTTTTTTGGTCAATTCTTGAGGATTTTCTATACAAGAGATCATGTCATATGCAACTAGAGAAAGTTTTACTTTTTTCTTTCCAATATGGATGACATTAATTTTTTTTCTGGCCTAATTGCCTTGGCCAGAACTTCCAGTACAATGTTAAATAGAAATGGTAAGAAAAGACATTTTTGTCTTGTTCCTGATATTAGGGAGAATACATTCAGTCTTTCACTATTAAATATGATGTTAGCTGTGGATTTTACATTCATGCCCCTTATCATGTTGAGGGAGTTGCCTTCTCTTAAGTTCTTGAAATTTTTTATCATAAAAGAGTGTTGCATTATTTTCAAGTGATGTTTTGACATCTAGTGAGATGATCAAGGTGTTTTTGCCCTTCATTCTACGAACATGGTGTATTACATCAATTGATATTCAGATGTTGAACCAACTTTGCATTCCTAAAATTAATCCCACTTGGTTATACTGTGTGATCTTTTTTATATATTGTTGAATTCCATTTGCTGGTATTTTGTTGAGGATTTTTACATCTATATTCACAAGGGACATTGGATTGCAGTTTTCTTGTGATGTCATTGTAAGATTTAGATAACAGGATAACACTGGCTTTATGTACTGAGTTTGAAAGTGTTCCCTCCTCTTCTACTTTTTGAAGAGTTTGTGAAGAATTAGTGTTAATTATTCTTTAAAATTTGGTAGAATTCACCATGAGGTCAATTGGTCTTGGGCTTTTCTTTGTAGGAAGTTTGTTCATTACTAATTGAATCACTTTATTTGTGATAAGTCTATGCAGATTTTCTATTTCTTCTTCATTAAGATTCAGTAGTTTTTGTGTCTTTCTAGGAATTTTTCCATTTTATCTGTTATATAATTTATTGGGGTATAATTGTTCATCATATTCCCTTATACTCCTTTTATCTCTATAAGGACAATAGTAATGGCCCCTCTTTCACTTGATTTTAGTAATTTGAGTCTACTTTCTTTTTTTGCTATATCAGTCTAGGCAATAGTTTGTGAATTTTGTTCATCTTTCCAGAGAACCAATATTTGGTTTTGCTGGTTTTCTCTATTGTTTTTCTATTCTCCATTTCATTATTTCCACTGTAGTCTTCATTGACATTTTAGTGCTGTTTGTTGTGGGCTTAGTCTGCTCTTATTTTTCTAGTTTCTTAAGGTGGAAGGAAATTTAGGTTATTGATTTGCAATCTTTCTTCTCTTTAAATGTAGACATTTACAGTTATAAATGTCCCTCTGAGGGGCTGGTTTTGCTGCATCCCATAATTTCTGGCATGTTGTTTATTCATTTTCATTCTTCTCAAAGTAGTTTGTAATTTCATGTGATTTATTATTTGGTTATTTAAGATTGTGTTGTTTAATTTCCACTTATCTGTGAATTTCCCAAATTTCCTCCTGTGATTAATTTCTTATTTCATTCTATGTGGTTGGAAAATATACTTTATGTGATTTAAATCTTCCTAAATATATTGAGATTTGTTTTATGGCCTAAAATATGACCTGTCCTGGAGATTGTTCCATGTGCACCTGAGAAGAATTTATATTCTGCTGTCATTGGATGGAGTGTTCTATACATGTCTGTTAAGACTAGTTGATTTATAATGTCATTCAAGTCTTCTATTTCCTTGTTGATTTTATACCTAGTTATTCTATCAATTATTAAAAGTGAGTTATTGAAGTCTCCAGCTATTACTGTTGAATTGCCTATTTCTCCTTTCAATTTTTTCAGTATTCACTTCATGTGTTTTAAGGGTTTGTTGTTAGGTACATATGTGTTTCTAATTGCTATAACTTATTGATGGATTAACTATTTTTATCATTGCAAAATGCACCTATTTTGTCTCTAGTAACAATTTTTGTCTTGAAGTCTATTTTGCCTGATACCAGTATAGCTACTCCAGCTCATATTTGGTTACTATCTTCATAGTATATTTTTCATCCTTTTACTTTCAATCTATTTGTGTTTTTGAATCTAAAGTTTGTTTCTTGTGGACAGCATACAGTTAGGCCATATTTTTTATCCATTCTGCCTATCTCAGCCTTTTAATTGCAGTGTTTAATTCATTTACATTTACTTTAGTTATTAATAAGCTAGGATTTATGTCTGCCATTTAGCTATTTGATTTTTATATGCTTTTTTGTTTCTCTTCTCCTCCATTACTTCTTTCTTTTGTGTTAAATAGATATTTTCTACTGTACCATTTTAATTCTCTTATTGTTCCTTTACTATATTTTTCTATTTTGTTGTCTTAGTGATAACCCTAAGGATTATATTTTACATATTATAACAATCTGGTTCAGATTAATAACAACTTAATTCAATAATATACAAAACTGTGCTCCTATAAAACTCAATTATTTCCCCCATTTGGGCCATTCCCCTCTTCAGTGTTTATTGTTGTTTTGTTTGTTGTTGTTTACTGAATTTTTGAAACTAATTTTGTAAAGTCTGTATTCTATATCTTATGTGGTCACTGAAGTCTCTGCTCAGTTAGCTTATATGTTAGCTAATGATTGGACAAAGATTTTCAAACACCTAGAACCAATAAGTCTCTCAGTGGTTGCCAAGGGGCTATTTGTGTATATGTGTTATGGCCTACTTCACTTTCTGCTTGATCAGAGCCTCTACATAAGTTATAAGTGTCAAGGTCTTCTTGTCTTCTCAAGTCTTCTCAAGTCTTTTCTGAGTATGCATACCATCCTGGGAATGCACAGAGTCCAATGCATGCATGTTGTTTCCAAATTCTCAGGAATACGTCAAAGCTTTTCAAAACCCCTACGGACATCTTATTCTACAACTTTTCTTTTTAAGATTTTTTGTTAGTCTAATGTTTCTCCTATCTGTTGTGCACCACCTCTGTGAAGTTAAATTATTGCCTTTGATTCCCTTTGATTGTTTTTAACAAATGTCCCAGAGGGGAAAAAGTCTTTTCCACTGGACAAACTCTGAGTCAAGTCAAATAAAGACAAGTTTGCAAGGAGAGTTTTCCAGCAAACCTCCAGAGAGTTTAAATAGTGAAAATTATCTGGGAATGAAGCTTTGAAAGAGTTTGCTTCCCATTCTTCCACCACTGATGGCTTCCAGGCTGATAGTTTTTACCATAATTCTGATCTCTTGAAGCTCAGGAACACTGCAGAAGTAGAAGCAGAGTGTGGAACTAGGGCAAGTTATAATGCCAAGAAACTGACTATTCTTACTGAGATTCAGCTGTTTTTCTTGAGTCTCTTGTATTTCCTCATTGCTTCAAGCTTTTGATTAATTTTCAGAGTTCTGAAAAAGTTGATTATGACTTTTTAAAAGATCAGTGATCTCCATTACTTTTATGGAGTAGAGAATTTTCAGAGGTTCTTTGCTCTCCCATTTTCACCAGTGTTACCTTGCTTACATTTGAAACATAGTTAATTGTGCTAAAGATGATCTGGAATTATAAAACCAGTAAATGCATCAATAATTCTTATTTGAAAGGCACATTTTGATAAAATTATACTATAAAATGATATAAATTAAGTAACAAATATTAAAAATTGAATGAATATTTTTGATCTTTATACCCTTGCATTTTTTGTACTATCTAAATTGACATCTAAGATGAATTTCAGGCAGAGGAATTAAAATTTAATCTCTTCTATTTTAAAATTTGGCACTGTGTTGTTTGTTTTCTCCATGTATTTTCCATAAATAGAAAATATTTTTCACAAATTTAACCCACAGTATTTCACACTGTTAGATAAGTGCCTCTCCAATTTTTTAAATTTTATTTTATTTATTTATTTTTCATACAGCAGGTTCTTATTAATTCTCTATTTTAAACATATTAGTGTAGATATGTCAATCTCAACCTCCCAATTCATCCCACCACCACCATGTCCCCCTCCGCTTTCCCCCTTGGTGTCCATACGTTTGTTCTCTACATCTGTGTCTCTACTACTGCCTTGCAAACCCGTTCATCTGTACCATTTTTCTAGATTCCACATTTATGCGTTAATATATTATATTTGGGTTTTTTTCTGACATATTTCATTCTGTATGACAGTCTCTACGTTAGTCCACGTCTCTATAAATGATCCAATTTCGTTCCTTTTTATGGCTGAGTAATATTCCATTGTATATATGTACCACTTCTTCTTTATCCATTCGTCATTTGATGGGCATTTAGATCGCTTCCATGACCTAGCTATTGTAAATAGTGCTGCAATGAACGTTGGGGTGCATGTGTCTTTTTTTTTAACATATTTATTGGAGTATCATTGCTTTAAAAATTTGTGTGAGTTTCTGCTGTATAACAAACTGAATCAGCTATATGTATACATATATCCCCATACCCCCTCCCTCTTGCATCTCCCTCGCACCCTCCCTATCCCACCCCTCTAGGTGGTCACAAAGCACCAAGCTGATTTCCCTGTGCTATGCAGCTACTTCCCACTAGCTATCTGGTTTACATTTGGTAGTGTATATATGTCAATGGTACCCTCTCACTTCGTCCCAGCTTACCCTTCCCCCTCACCGTGTCCTCAAGTCCATTCTCTACCTATGTGTCTTTATTCCTGTCCTGCCCCTTGGTTTGTCAGAACCATTTTTTGTTTTTTTGATTCCATATATATGTGTTAGCATATGGTATTTGTTTTTCTCTTTCTGACTTACTTCACTCTGTATGACAGAACCTAGGTCCATCCACCTCACTACAAATAACTCAATTTCGTTTCGTTTTATGGCTGAGTAATATTCCGTTGTATATATGTGCCACATCTTCTTTCTCCATTCATCTACTGATGGACACTTAGGTTGCTTCCATGTCCTGGATATTGTAAATGTTGCTGCAATGAACATTGTGGTACATGACTCTTTTTGAATTATGGTTTTCTCAGGGTATATGCCCAGAAGTGGGATTGCTGGGTCGTATGGTAGTTCTATTTTTAGTTTTTTAAGGAACCTCCATACTGTTCTCCATAGTCGCTGTATCAGTTTACATTCCCACCAACAGAGCAAGAGGGTTCCCATTTCTCCACAACCTATCCAACATTTGTTGTTTGTAGATTTTCTGATGATGCCCATTCTGACCAGTGTGAGGTGATACCTCATTATAGTTTTGATTTGCATTTCTCTAATAATTAGTGATGTTGAGCAACTTTTCATGTGCCTCTTGGCCATCTGTATGTCTTCTTTGGAGAAATGTCTATTTAGGTCTTATGCCCATGTTTTGATTGGGTTGTTTGTTTTTTTAATATTGAGCAGCATGAGCTGTTTATATATTTTGGAGATTAATCCTTTGTTCATTGATTCATTTGCAAATATTTCCTCCCATTCTGAGGGTTGTCTTTTCATCTTGTTTATAGTTTCCTTTGTTGTGCAAAAGCTCTTAAGTTTCATTAGTTCCCATTTGTTTAATTTTGTTTTTATTTCCATTACTCTAGGAGGTGGGTCAAAAGAGATCTTGCTGTGATTTATGTCAAAGAGTGTTCTGCCTATGTTTTCCTCTAAGAGTTTTATAGTGTCCTGTCTTACATTTAGGTCTTTAATACATTTTGAGTTTATTTTTGTGTATGGTGTTAGGGAGTGTTCTAATTACATGTTTTTACATGTAGCTGTCCAGATTTCCTGACACTATTTATTGAAGAGACTGTCTTTTCACCATTGTATGTCCTTGCCACCTTTGTCATAGATGAGTTCACCATAGGTGCGTTGGTTTAACTCTGGGCTTTCTATTCTTTTGCATTGATCTATATTTCTGTTTTTGTGCCAGTAACATATTGTCTTGATTACTGTAGCTTTGTAGTATAGTCTAAAGTCAGGGAGTCTGATTCCTTCAGCTCGGATTTTTTCCCTCAAGATTGCTTTGGCTACTTGAAGTCTTTTGTGTCTCCATACAAATTTAAGAATTTTTTTCTAGCTCTGTAAAAAATGCCATTGGTAATTTGATAGGGATTGCATTGAATCTGTAGATTGCTTTGGGTAGTATAGTCATTTTCACAATTGATTCTTCAAATCCAGGAGCATGGTATATCTCTCCATCTGTTTGTGTCATCTTTGATTTCTTTCAACAGTGCCCTATAGTTGTCTGAGTGCAGGTCTTTTATATCCTTAGGTAGGTTTATTCCTAGGTATTTTATTCTTTTTGTTGCAATGGTGAATGGGATTGTCTCATTAATTTCTCTTTCTGAACTTTCGTTGTTAGTGTATAGCAATGGAAGAGATCTCTGTGCATTAATTTTGTATCCTGCAACTTTACCAAATTCATTGATTAGATCTAGTATTTTTCTGGTGGCATCTTTCGGATTCTCTATGTATAGTGTCATATCATCTGCAAACAGTGAAAGTTATACTTCTTTTCCAAATTGGATTATTTTATTTCTTTTTCTTCTCTGGTTGCCGTGGTTAGGACTTCCAAAACTATGTTGAATAATAGTGGTGAGAGTGGACATCCTTGTCTTATTCCTGATCTTGGTGGAAATGCTTTCAGTTTTTCAGCATTGAGAATGATGTTTTCTGTGGGTTTATCATATATGGCCCATATTATGTTGACGTTGGTTCCTCTGTGCCCACTTACTGGGGAGTTTTTATCTAAATGGGTGTGGAATTTTGTCAAAATATTTTTCTGCATCTATTGAGTTGATCATATGGTTTTTTTCTTCAATTTGTTAATATGGTGTATCACAATGATTGGTTTGCATATATTGAAGAATCCTTGCATTCCTGGGATAAGCCCCACTTGAAAATGCTGTATGATTTTTTTAATGTGCCGTTGGATTCTCTTTGCTAGTATTTTGTTGAGGATTTTTGCATCTTTGTTCATCAGTGATATTGGTCTGTAATTTTCTTTTTTTGATATATTTTTCTGGTTTTGGTATCAGGGTGATGGTGGCCTCATAGAATGAGTTTGGGGATGTTCCTTCCTCTCTAAATTTTTGGAAGAGTTTGAGAAGAATGGGTGTTAGCTCTTCTCTAAATATTTGATAGAATTCACCTGTGAAGCCTTCTGCTCCTGGACTTTTGTTTGTTGGAAGATTTTTAATCACAGTTTCAATTTCATTACTTATGTTTGGTCTCTTCGTGTTTTCTATTTCTTCCTGGTGCTTCAGTCTTGGAAGGTTATACCTTTCTAAGAATTTGTCCATTTCTTCCAGGTTGTCAATTTTGTTGGCATAGAGTTGCTTGTAGGAGTCTCTTACGCTGCTTATTATTTCTGTGGTGTCCATTGTAACTTCTCCTTTTTCATTTCTAATTTTTTGGATTTGAATTCTCTCCCTCTTTTTCTTGATGAGCCCGGCTAAAGGTTTATCAATTTTGTTTATCTTCTCAAAGAACCAGCTTTTAGTTTTATTGATCTGTGCTATTGTTTTCTTTGTTTGTATTCCATTCATTTCTGCTCTGATCTTTGTGATTTCTTTCCTTCTGCTAACTTTGGGCTTTGTTTGTTCTTCTTTCTCTAGTTCCTTTAGGTGTAGGGTTAGATTGTTTATTTGAGATTTTTCTTGTTGCTTGGGTTAGGCTTGTATTGCTATAAACTTCCCTCTTAGAAGTGCTTTTGCTATATCCCATAGGTTTTGGATCATTGTGGTTTTGTTGTCATTTGTCTCTAGGTATTGTTTGATTTCCTATTTGATTTCTTCAGTAATCTCTTGTTTATTTAGTAACGTATTGTTTAGCTTCCATGTGTTTGTGTTTTTTACAGTTTTTTCCCCTGTAATTTATTTCTAATCTCATAGCGTTGTGGTCAGAAAATATACTTGATATGACTTCAGTTTTCTTAAGTTTACCGAGGCTTGATTTGTGACGCAAATGTGATCTATCCTGGAGAATATTCCATGTGCACTTGAGAAGTGTAATCTGCTGTTTTCAGATGGAATGTTCTATAAATATCAATTAAATCTATCTGGTCTATTGTGTCATTTAAAGCTTGTGTTTCCTTATTAATTTTCTGTCTGGATGATCTGTCCATTGGTATAAGTGACGTGTTAAATTCCCCCACTATTATTGTGTTACTGTCAATTTCCTCTTCTATAGCTGTTAGCATTTGCCTTATGTATAGTGGTGCTCCTATGTTGGGTGCATACATATTTATAATTTTTATACCTTCTTCTTGGATTGATCCCTTGATCATTATGTATTGTCCTTCCTTGTCTCTTGTAATATTCTTTATTTTAAGTCTAATTTATCTGATATGGGTATTGCTACTCCAGCTTTCTTTTGATTTCCATTTCCATGGAATTTCTTTTTCCATCCCCTCACTTTAAGTCTGTATGTGTCCCTAGGTCTGAAGTGGGTCTCTTGTAGAGAGCATATATACAGGTCTTGTATTTGTATTATTCATTGAGCCTGAGTCTTTTGGTTGGAACATTTAATCCATTCATATTTAAGGTAATTATCAATATGTATGGTCCTATTGCCATTTTCTTAATTGTTTTGGGTTTGTTTTTCTAGGTCCTTTTCTTTTCTTGGGTTTCCCGCTTAGAGAAGTTTCTTTAGCATTTGTTGTAGAGCTGGCTTGGGGGTGCTGAATTCTCTTAGCTTTTGCTTACCTGTAATGCTTTTGACTTCTCCATCGAATCTGAATGAGATCATTGCCAGGTAGAGTAATCTTGGTTGTGGGTTCTTTCCTTTCATCAGTTTAAATATATCGTGCCACTCCCTTCTGGCTTATAGAGTTTCTGCTGAGAAATCAGCTGTTAACCTTATGGAAGCTCCTTTGTATATTATTTGTCATTTTTCCCTTGTTGCTTTTAATTATTTTCCTTTGTCATTTTTTTTGTCAACTTGATTACTATGTGTCTTGGCATGTTTCTCCTTGGTTTATCCTGCCGGGGACTCTCTGCATTTCCTGGACTTGGGTGGTTATTTCCTTTCCCATGTATGGGACTTTTTTTTTTTAACATCTTTATTGGAGTATAATTGCTTTATAATGGTGTGTTAGTTTCTGCTTTATAACGAAGTGAATCACTTATACATATACATATATCCCCATGTCTCTTCCCTCTTACGTATCCCTCCCTCTGTCATTCCCTAACCCACCCCTCTGGTGGTCACAGAACACTGAGCTAATCTCCCTTGCTATGCGGCTGCTTCCCAGTAGCTAACTATTTTACATTTGGTAGTGTATATATGTCCATGACACTCTCTCACTTTGTCCCAGCTTACCCTTCCCACTCCCTGTATCCTCAAGTCTATTCTCTAGTAGGTGTGTGTCCTTATTCCCGTCTTGCCCCTAGGTTCTTCATGACCATATTTTTTTTTTAGATTCCATATATATGTGTTAGCATAAGGTATTTGTTTTACTCTTTCTGACTTACTTCACTCTGTATGACAGACTCTAGGTCCACTCACCTCACTACAAATAACTCAATTTCATTTCTTTTTATGCTGAGTAATATTCCATTGTATATATGTGCCACATCCAGTCATCTCTTGATGGACACTTAGGTTGCTCCCATGTCCTGGCTATTGTAAATAGAGTTGCAATGAACATTGTGGGACATGACTCTTTTTGAATTATGGTTTTCTCAGGCTATATGCCCAGTAGTGGGATTGCTGGGTCATATGGTATTTCTATTTTTAGTTTTTTAAGGAAGATCCATACTGTTCTCCATAGTGGCTGTATCATTTTACATTCCCACCAACAGTGCAAGAGGGTTCCCTTTTCTCCACACCCTCTCCAGCATTTATTGGTTGTAGATTTTTTGATGATGGCAATTCTGATTGGTGTGAGATGATATCTCATTGTAGTTTTGATTTGCATTTCTCTAATGATTAATCATGTTGAGCATCCTTTCATGTGTTTGTTGGCAATCTGTATATCTTCTTTGGAGAAATGTCTATTTAGGTTTCTGCCCATTTTTGGATTGGGTTGTTTGTTTTTTGACATTGAGCTGCATGAGCTGATTGTAAATTTTGGAGATTAATCCTTTGTCAGTTGCTTCATTTGCAAATATTATCTCCCATTCTGAGGGCTGTCTTTTCATCTTCTTAATGGTTTCATTTAAGGTGCAAAAGCTTTTAAGTTTCATTAGGTCACATTTCTTTATTTTTGTTGTTATTTCCATTTCTCTAGGAGGCGGGTCAAAAAGGATCTTGCTGTGATTTATGTCATAGAGTGTTCTGCCTGTGTTTTCCTCTAAGAGTTTGACAGTGTCTGGCCTTACATTTAGGTCTTTAATCCATTTTGAGTTTATTTTTGTGTATCGTGTTAGGGAGTGTTCTAATTTCACTCTTTCACATGTAGCTGTCCAGTTTTCCCTGCACCACTTATTAAAGAGGCTGTCTTTACTCCACTGTATATTCTTGCCTCCTTTATCAAACATAAGGTGACCATATGTGCATGGGTTTATCTCTAGGCTTTCTATCATGTTCCTTTGATCTATATTTCTGTTTTGGTGCCAGTACCACACTGTCTTGATGACTGTAGCTTTGTAGTGTAGTCTGAAGTCAGGGAGCCTGATTCCTCCAGCTCTGTTTTTCTTTCTCAAGATTGCTTTGGCTATTCGGGGTCTTTTGTGTTTCCATACAAATTGTGAAATTTTTTGTTCTAGTTCTGTGAAAAATGCCAGTGGTAGTTTGATAGCGATTGCACTGAATCTGTTGATTGCTTTGGGTAGTAGAGTCATTTTCACAATGTTGATTCTTCCAATCCAAGAACATGGTATATCTCTCCATCTGTTTGTATCCTCTTTAATTTCTTTCATCAGTGTCTTATAATTTTCTGCATACAGGTCTTTTGTCTCCTTAGGTAGGTTTATTCCTAGGTATTTTATTCTTTTTGTTGCAATGGTAAATGGGAGTGTTTTCTTAGTTTCACTTTCAGATATTTCATCATTAGTATATAGCAATGCAAGAGATTTCTGTGCATTATATTTTTATCCTGCTACTTTACCAAATTCATTGATAAGCTCTAGTAGTTTTCTGGTAGCATCTTTAGGATTCTCTGTGTATAGTATCATGTCATCTGCAAACAGTGACAGCTTTACTTCTTTTCCAATTTGGATTTCTTTTATTTCTTTTTCTTCTCTGATTGCTGTGGCTAAAACTTACAAAACTATGTTGAGTAACAGTGGTGAGGGTTGGCAACTTTGTCTGGTTCCTGATCGTAGTGGAAATGGTTTGTTTTTCACCATTGAGGACGATGTTGGCTGTGGGTTTGTCATATATGACCTTTATTATGTTGAGGAAAGTTCCCTCTATGCCTACTTTCTGCAGGGCTTTTATCATAAATGGGTGTTGAATTTTGTCAAAAGCTTTCTCTGCATCTATTGAGATGATCATATGGTTATTCTCCTTCAGTTTGTTAATATGGTGTATCACATTGATTGATTTGCGTATATTGAAGAATCCTTGCATTCCTTGGATAAACCCCACTTGATCATGCTGTATGATCATTTTAATGTACTTTTGGATTCTGTTTGCTAGTATTTGTTAAGGATTTTTGCATCTATGTTCATCAGTGATGTTGGCCTGTAGTTTTCGTTCTTTGGGACATCTTTGTTTGGTTTTGGTATCAGGGTAATGGTGGCCTCGTAGAATGAGTGTGGGAGTGTTCCTCCCTCTGCTATATTTTGGAAGAGTTTGAGAAGGATAGGTGTTAGCTCTTCTCTAAATGTGTGATAGAATTTGCCTGTGAAGCCATCTGGTCCTGGGCTTTTGTTTGTTGGAAGATTTTTAATCACAGTTTCAATTTCAGTGCTTGTGATTGGTCTGTTCATATTTTCTATTTCATTCTGGTTCAGTCTCGGCAGGTTGTGCATTTCTAAGAATGTGTCCATTTCTTCCAGGTTGTCCATTTATTGGCATATAGTTGCTTGTAGTAATCTCTCATGATCATTTGTATTTCTGCAGTGTCAGTTGTTACTTCTTTTTCACTTCTAATTCTATTGATCTGAGTCTTCTTCCTTTTTTTCTTGATGAGTTTGGCTAATGGTTTATCAATTTTGTTTATCTTCTCAAAGAACCAGCTTTTAGTTTTATCAATTGTTGCTATTGTTTCCTTCATTTCTTTTTCACTTATTTCTGGTCTGATCTTTATGATTTCTTTCCTTCTGCTAACTTTGGAGGTTTTTGTTCATCTTTCTCTAATTACTTTAGATGTAAGTTTAGATTGTTTATTTGAGATATTTCTTGTTTCTTGACGTAGGACTGTATTACTATAAACTTCGCTCTTAGAACTTCTTTTGCTGCATCCCGTAGGTTTTGGGTCATGGTGTTTTCATTGTCGTTTGTTTCTAGGTATTTTTTGATTTCCTCTTTGATTTCTTCAGTGATCTCTTGGTTATTAAGTAGTGTATTTTTTTTTTTTTAAGTAGTGTATTTTTTAACCTCCAAGTGTTTGTATTTTTTACAGATTTTTTCCTGTAATTGATATCTAGTCTCATAGCATTGTGGTTGCAAAAGATACTTGAAACGATTTCCATTTTCTTAAATTTAACAGGGCTTGATTTGTGACCCAAGATATGATCTATCCTGGAGAATGTTCCATGAGCACTTGAGAAAAAATGTGTATTCTGTTGTTTTTGGTGGAATGTCCTATAAATATCAATTAAGTCCATCTTGTTTAATGTACCATTTAAAGCTTGTGTTTCCTTAGTTATTTTCATTTTGGATGATCTGTCCATTGGAGAAAGTGGGGTGTTAAATCCTCTACTATGATTGCATTACTGGCGATTTCCCCTTTAATGGTTTTAAGTATTTGCCTTATGTATTGAGGTGTTCCTATGTTGGGTGCATAAATATTTACAATTGTTATATCTTCCTCTTGGATGGATCCCTTGATCATTATGTAGTGTCCTTCTTTGTGTCTTGTAATAGTCTTTATTTTAAAGTCTATTTTGTCTGATATGAGAATTGCTACTCCAGCTTTTTTTTTATTTCCATTTTCATGGAATATATTTTTCCATCCCCTTATTTTCGATCTGTATGTGTCGCTAGGTATGCAGTGGGCCTCTTGTAGACAGCATATATATGAGTCTTTTTTTTGTATCCATTGAACCAGTCCGTTTCTTTTGGTTGGGGCATTTAATCCATTTACATTTAAGGTAATTATTGATATGTATGTTCCTATTACCATTTTCTTAATTGTTTTGGGTTTGTTATTGTAAGGCTTTTCCTTCTCTTGTGTTGCCTGCCTAGAAAAGTTCCTTTAGCATTTGTTGTAAAACAGGTTTTATGGTGCTGAATTCTCTTAGCTTTTGCTTGTCTGTAAAGGTTTTAATTTCTCCATCAAATCTGAATGAGATCCTTTCCGGGTAGAGTAGTTTTGGTTGTAGGTTTTTCTCCTTCATCACTTTAAATATGTCCTGCCTCTCCCTTCTGGCTTGCAAAGTTTCTGCTGAAAGATCAGATGTTAACCTTATGGGGATTCCCTTGTGTGTTATTTGTTGTTTTTCCCTTGATGGTTTTAATATCTTTTCTTTGTATTTAATTTTTGATAGTTTGTTTAATATGTGTCTTGGCGTGTTTCTCCTTGGATTTATCCTTTATGGGACTCTCTACACTTCCTCTACTTGACTGTTTCCTTTCCCATATTAGGGAAGTTTTCAACTATAATTTCTTCAAATATTTTCTCAGTCCCTTTCCTTTTCTCTTCTTCTTCTGGGACCCCTATAATTCGAATGTTGGTGCATTTCATGTTGTCCCAGAGGTCTCTGAGACTGTCCTCAATACTTTTCATTCTTTTTTTCTTTATTCTACTCTGCAGTAATTATTTCCACTATTTTACCTTCCAGGTCCCTTATCAGTTCTTCTGCCTCAGTTATTCTGCTATTGATCCCTTCTAGAGAATTTTTAATTCCATTTATTGTGTTGTTCATCTCTGTTTGCTTGCTCTTTAATTCTTCTAGGTCCTTGTTAAACGTTTCTTTTATTTTCTCCATTCTATTTCCAAGATTTTGGAACATCTTTACTATCATTATTCTGAATCCTTTTTCAGGTAAACTGTGTATTTCCTCTTCATTTGTTAGGTCTGGTGGGTTTTTACCTTGCTCCTTCATCTGCTGTGTGTTTCTCTGTCTTCTCATTTTGGTTAACTTACTGTGTTTGGGTTCTCCTTTTCGCCGGCTGCGGGTTCATAGTTCCCGTTGTTTTCAGTGTCTACCCCCAGTTTCTAAGGTTGGTTCAGTGGGCTGTGTAAGCTTCCTGGTGGAGGGGACTAGTGCCTGTGTTCTGGTGGATGAGGCTGAATCTTGTCTTTCTGTTGGGCAAGTCCACATCTGGTGGTGTGTTTTGGGGTGCCTGGGGCCTTATTATGATTTTAGACAGCATCTCTTCTAATGGGTGGGGTTGTGTTCCTGTCTGACTAGTTGTTTGGCATAGGGTGTCCAGCCCCGTAGCCTGTTGGTCATTAAGTGGAGCTGGGTCTTGGCATTGAGATGGAGATCTCTGGGAGATTTTCACCATTTGATATTATGTGGAGCTGGGAGGTGTCTTGTGGACCTATGTCCTGAACGTGGCTCTCCCTCCTCAGAGGTACAGCCCTGATGCCTGGCTGGAGCAACAAGAGCCTGTCATCCACAGGGCTCAGAATAAAAGGGAGAAAAAGAAGGAAAGAAAGAAAGAAGTAAATAAAATAAAATAAAATAAAATAAAAGTTATTAAAATAAAAAATAATTATTAAAAAAATTTTTAAATATAATACAAAAAAAGAAAGAAAGAAAGAAGAGAGCAACCAAACCAAAAAACAAATTCACCAATTATAACAAGCTCTAAAAACTATACTGAAAAAACAAACAAAGTACAGACAGAACCCTAGGACAAATGGTAAAAGCAAAGTTATACAGACAAAATCACACACAAAAGCATACACATACACACTCGCAAAATGAAAAAAAGTGAAATATATATATTGTTGCTCCCAAAGTCCACCTACTCAATTTGGGATGATTCATTGTCTATTTATGTATTCCACAGATGCAGGCTACATCAGGTTGATTGTGGAGATTTAATCCACTGCTCCTGAGGCTGCTGGGAGAAATTTCCCTTTCTCTTCTTTTTTTGCACAGCTCCTGGGTTTCAGCTTTGGATTTGGCCCCACCTCTGCGTGTAGGTCGCCTGAGGGTATCTGTTCTTCGCCCAGACAGGACGGGGTTAAAGGAGCAGCTGATTAGGGGGCTCTCTCACTCAGGCCGTGGGGAGGGAGAGGTACAGGATTCAGGGCGAGCCTGTGGCGGCAGAGGCTGGCATGACGTTGCAGCAGCCTGAGGTGCACCGTGTGTTCTCCCGGGGAAGTTGTCCCTGGATCACGGGACCCTGCCAGTGGCGGGCTGCACAGGTTCCCAGGATGGGAGGTGTGGATAGTGACCTGTGCTTGCACACAGGCTTCTTGGTGGCTGCAGCAGCAGCCTTAGCGTCTCATGCCCGTCTCTGGGGTCCACGCTGATAGCTGCGGCTCATGCCCGTCTCTGGAGCTCCTTTAAGTGGCGCTCTTAATCCCCTCCCCTTGCACACCAGGAAACAAAGAGGCAAGAAAAAGTCTCTTGCCTCTTCGGCAGCTCCAGACTTTTTCCTAGACTCCCTCCCGGCGAGCTGTGGTGCACTAGCCCCCTTCAGGCTGTGTTCACGCAGCGAACCCCAGTCCTCTCCCTGGGATATGACCTCCGAAACCGGAGCCTCATGTCCCAGCCCCCACCCGTCCCAGCAGGTGAGAAGACAAGCCTCTCAGGCTGGTGAGTGCTGGTCAGCACGGATCCTCTGTGCAGGAATCTCTCCACTTTGCCCTCTGCACCCCTGTTGCTGTGTTCTCCTCCATCGCCCCAAAGCTTCCCCTCCGCCACCTGCAGTGTCCGCCCGCAAAGGGACTTCCTAGTATGTGGAAACCTTTCCTCCTTCACAGCTCCCTCCCACTGGTGCAGGTCCCGTCCCTATTCTTTTGTCTCTGTTATTTCTTTTTTTTGGCCCTACCCAGGTACGTGGGGAGTTTCTTGCCTTTTGGGAGGTCTGAGGTCTTCTGCCAGCGTTCAGTAGGTGTTCTGTAGGAGTTGTTCCACATGTAAATGTATTTCTGATGTATTTGTGGGGAGGAAGGTGATCTCCATGTCTTACTCTTCCACCATCTTGAAGCTCCTCTGAACATGGTGATTTTTGTCTCTAAATTAGTGAGTTTTTGTTTCATCTAAAAATTAACCACCTGCTGACAGGATGGACCTCACAGTACCACCGGGTCTGTCCTCTCCGAGTACTCAGCCTGTGCAGCCGCAGTTTCCCACGCTCCCGAGCTGTGGGTGTCTGTGCACCGATGCTCTCGTCTGCCACTAGAGGGCACTCCTGCCCCAGGCGGCCCAGATTACCAGCCTCAGAGGGTAATAATGGGGTGGGGGCGGCCGCAGTGACTTCTGGGATTTGTGGTCCCGGGGAAAGGATTGTGGAAGCAAAAAGCGTTAAGAGTTGCCTCTTCGCTGCCAGCTTCTCTGGATGGTTCGGACACCCCAGATTGGCCAACCCCCTATCTTGGGAGACCTTAGGGACGTTTTTGACTATAATCTCTTCAAATACCTTCTTGGGTCCTTTCTCTATCTCTTCTCCTTCTTGGACCCCTATAATGTGAATGTGGGTGTATTCAACATTGTCCCAGAGATCTCTTAGGCTGTCTTCATTTCTTTTCATTCTTTTTTCTTTATTCTGTTCCATGGCCATGAATTCCACCCTTCTGTCTTCTAGGTCACTTACCCGTTCTTTTGCTTCAGTTATTCTGCTATTGATTCCTTCTAGTGTGTTTTTCATTTCAGTTATTGTATTATTCATCTCTGTCAGTTCTTTAATTCTTCTAGGTGTTTGTTCTTTAATTCTTCTAGGTCTTTGTTAAACATTTCTTGCATCTTCTCGATCTTTGCCTCCATTCTTTTTCTGAGGTCCTGGATCATCTTCACTATCATTATTCTGAATTCTTTTTGTAGAAAGTTGCCTATCTCCACTTTATTTAGTTGTTTTTCTTGGATTTTATCTTGTTCCCTCACCTGGTACAAAGTCCTCTGCCTTTTCATTTTGTCTATCTTTCTGTGAATGTGGTTTTTGTTCCACAGGCTGCAGGATTGTAGTTCTTCTTGCTTCTCCTGTCTGCCCTCTGGTGGATGAAGTTATCTCAGAGGCTTATGCAAGCTTCCTGATGAGAGGGACTGGTGGTGGGTAGAGCTGGTGTTGCTCTGGTGGGCAGAACTCAATAAAACTTTAATCTTCTTGTCTGCTGATGAGTGGGGTTGAGTTCCCTCCTTGTTGGTTTTGTGGCCTGAGGCATCCCAGCACTGGAGGCTACAGGCTCTTTGGTGGGGCTAATGGTGGACTCCAGGAGGACTTATGCAAAGGAGTACTTCCCAGAGCTTCTGCTGCCTGTGTCCTTGTCCCTGCAGTAAGCCACATCCACCCCATGCCTCAGCAGGAGATCATCTCCTATGGGGTCACTGCTCCTTCCCTCTGGGTCTCATGCACACACTACTTTGTGTGTGCCCTCCAAAAGTGGAGTCTCTGTTTCCCCCAGTCCTGTTGAAGTCTTGCAATCAAATCTCACTAGCCTTCAATGTCTGATTCTCTGGGAATTCCTCCTCCCGTTGCTGGACCCCCAGGTTGGGAAGCCTGATGTGGGGCTAAGGACCTTCACTCCAGTGGGTGGACTTCTGTGCTATAATTGTTCTCCAGTTTGTGCATCACCCGCCCAGTGGTTATGGAATTTGATTTTATTGTGATTGCACCCCTCCTACCATCTCATTGCGGCTTCTCCTTTGTCTTTGGTTGTGGGGTATTTTTTTGGTGAGTTCCAGTGTCTTCCTGTCGATGATTGTTCAGCAGTTAGCTGTGATTCCAGTCCTCTCACAAGAGGGAGTGAGCTCACGTCCTTCTACTCCACTATCTTGAACCAATTGCTCCCAGTGTCTCTCCAATTTTATTTCAGTTGTCTCATCTACAAAAATCCCTGCCTCTCACAGGACTAAAAATTGTTAAGTTCCCATCCAAATACTCAATTCTAAGTAGTTTCATTTAATTTTTCTTACTCCACAGTCCCTTGGGCCCCAGAATACATAGCACAATTCTGCATTAAGTAGATAATGGTACCTAACAGTGACCACAGATGCAATTTTCACCTCTCCATTTGTTGGAAATACTATCAACTGTTCCCAAGGAAATGTTGTTAAACCTGCTCTGAAGTGGAAGTTTAAGGATAATGTGTACTACGTTTTCATTGGGAAATTGGTGGGAGGAACAGTGTAACATGGACAGAAACCCTAGAACCCTGGCACTTTGAGATAGTCAGGTTTGCTTTGTGGAGGTTCTAGAATCCTAGAGTAGGAAATAAAAAGGGGCAATATATGAAACCTTTGAAAGTATATCATAATAGGTATTGTCCTCATTCTGATCTCAATAGACATTGTTGTAACTCAATAGTCAGTCACAAACTTTTTCTTAGCTGCCCCCAGTATATTAAGAGACTTGCTGGCTTCAATAGGGATGAACATCAGGTTAAAGCTGGAAAATAGTACTAGAACAACTACCCAAATGCCCTGCCAGAATGGTTCCCTAAAAGTCTTATAGCTCAAAATCCTTTTTAATTACTTAGAAAACAGAACAAAAAGAACTGAGTTTGGAGAAAGCAGATTTTTTAAATATTACATTTATTTCAATAAATATTTATTGAGTCTCAATGCACACAGAAACATACTAGGCACAATTGTAGGGATTAGATAGAAGAAACTGATACAGATGAAATGACGTGGAGTCTCTACCCTCTGGGATCTTACACCTAAGAAAGGGAAATTTAATACAAAAAGCAATCACACACAAGGCAAAATGTGGGAATTGCCTATGAAAGGTACCATCAGAGCACTCCAAAGAGGTAGAGTTGAGAGACACAGGGTCATTTGAGATGGACCATGAAGTATGGATAGGATTGTC